>NC_044995.1:3704332-3742733 GCF_008728515.1 Papio anubis | reverse complement strand
AGACTCCATCTCAAAAAAAAAAAAAAAAAGGCCAGGCGCGGTGGCTCAAGCCTGTAATCCCAGCACTTTGGGAGGCCGAGACGGGTGGATCACGAGGTCAGGAGATCGAGACCATCCTGCCTAACACGGTGAAACCCCGTCTCTACTAAAAAAATACAAAAAACTAGCCGGGCGATGTGGCGGACGCCTGTAGTCCCAGCTACTCGGGAGGCTGAGGCAGGAGAATGGCGTGAACCCGGGAGGCGGAGCTTGCAGTGAGCTGAGATCCGGCCACTGCACTCCAGCCTGGGCAACAGAGCGAGACTCCGACTCAAAAAAAAAAAAAAAGAGAGAGAGAGAGAGGGAGAGATGGGGGTCTCACCATGTTGCCCCATCTGGTCTCAGACTCCTGGGATCAAATGACCCTCCTGCCTCAGCCTCCCAAAGTGCTAGGATGGCAGGCGTGAGCTACTGTGCCCCGCCCGTGGGATGGTGATTTAACAACCAGTGGTGGGTTCAGGGGTTCATTTGCTTCATCTCCTCTGGGAAGGAGAGTCACACAGTCACTTGCCCAAGCCCATAGGGACCAGCTCCAGCCCACTTCTGATCTCAGCCTCCCCAGAAGATGCCACCAGGACACTGGCCACGAACTCATGGCCTCCCTCACACCCACCAGGCTCATCTTGGGGGGTGCCACCTAACACTCAGCCCCTCTGAGAGCTTCACCCAGCCATGCCTGCAGGTGTGAAAGGCCCCTATTCCTGCAGCTCCAGAGAGCTGGCTCCGGGCTAGCAGGCCAGCCTGCTTCCCCTGGGGGGCCCCAAGTCTGCCACTCTGGTCATCTTGGTCTGGGAAGCATCTTCACACCTGACTTGCTGTGTGCTGTCTCAGCTTCTCTGTGTGCCCTCAGTCTCGTGGCCCCCAACCTCCCTTCCCTTCTCCACATGTCTTCCTCTCCAGGGCCGCAACCTAGGAGATTGCTCGATCGTGGTGGATTTCTCAACTGTGAATCTTCAGTCCCTCTTCTTCCTTCATTTCCGTCTCTGCAGACATGTCGTTTCCTTTTTTTTTTTTTCCCTGTCTTTTTGAGATGGAGTCTTGCAGTGTCTCCCAGGCTGGAGTGCAGTGGCACAATCTCAGCTCACTGCAACTTCCACCTCCTGGGTTCAAGCGATTCTCCTGCCTCAGCCTCCTAAGTAGCTGGGACTACAGGTGCCCGCCACCACACCCAGCTAATTTTTTGTATTTTTAGTAGAGACAGGGTTTCACCATGTTGGCCAGGCTGGTCTCGAACCTCCAACTTCAGGCGATCCGCCCACCTCAGCCTCCCAAAGTGCTGGGATTACAGGTGTGAGCCACTGTGCCCAGCCTCTTTTTCTTTAAAAATTTTTTAAATTTTTTATTTTTTAAGACAGGATCTCTGTTGCCCAGTTTGGAGTGCAGTGGCGTGATCATAGTTCAGTGTAACCTTGACCTTCTGAGGTCAAGCGATCCTCCCGCCTCAGCCTACCAAGTAGCTGGGATTACAGGCCCGTGCCACCACGCCAGGCTTGTTTTCTTTCCCTGTCCCTCCCTCTCTGTTTCCCACTCTCTTCCTCCCCAATTCTTTTGCCCCTATAAAACCACATTTGTGGCGTGTACCCTGGTAGGCTCGAAAGAAACCAGAGTGAATCTATCTCCATCCTGAGGCTTGAGAAGGCAGCCCAGAGGTGGCAGTTCTCTTGTTCAGCAAGCATTCCCTACGGTGGAGGGACAGAGGAACGGAGACTTGGACCTCAGCATAGCGAGTCCAAGCCACAGCTGAGCGTTCGATTCCTCACGACCCCAAGAGGCAGTTAGGTTCACAGAGAGATGATGCCAGCGTCCGCAGTCACCAGCCAGCCTGTGGCAGGGCTGGGATTCGAACCCAGGCTGTGCGTTCTTACTCACACTCTACTCAACGGCCTCTCAGCAGCAGAGTGGCTCAGAGCCTGGGTTTGGGAGGTGTGGAGGCTTGGATTCTGCCCCTGACACATTTCGTGAGCATGAGTGAGTGACTTACCCTGTAAGCTTCTGTAAGTGGTGGTGACCACCTCTGTAAGTGGGGGTGGATAAATGCTGACCACATGGGCTTGTGTCGACCAGATGAGGTCCTTCAGGTAATGCAGTCATAGCAGGGCCTGGGACACTGAGCTCAGCGGTGGGAACCCCTGGGTGATGGGTTAGGAAAAAGGAACCTGTGAGGGAGGCCTGAGAGCAAGCCCAAGCCTCCAGCAGGGGTGAACCTAGAGGGCTTCCTGGAGGTGGAGTCTGGCCTGGCACCCAGGGTGGGTGGAAACTGCTCGTCATTTTGCCCACAGGAATCCTCGTAGCCCACTACCTCCAGAGCATCACACCTTGCCTGGCCCTGGGCGGAGAGCTGGTCTACCACCGGCGGCCTGGGGAGGAGGGCACCGTCATGTCTCTAGCTGGGAAATACACATGTGAGCTTGGGGCCTGGACTCCTGGGTCTGAGGGTGGAGGGGCCGGGCCCCTGGACTTCTCCTGGGTCTGAGGGAGGACGGGCTGGAGCCCTGGACACTTAGGTCTGAGGGAGGAGGCCTGGGTTCCCAGATGCCCAAATCCCCTTGGTAATGAGCCCTCACCTCCACCCCACTCTCTTGACAGTGAACAACTGGTTGGCAACGGTAACGTTGGGCCAGGCGGGCATGCACGCAACATACTACCACAAAGCCAGTGACCAGGTGAGTGGGTGCAGGGACTAGCTGGTGCTGCCAGGGGCTGCCGGGCCTGGAAGTCCAGGCGGGGCCACTCGCTAACTCTCGTGTGTTGCTCCGGCCCCTCCAGCTGCAGGTAGGCGTGGAGTTTGAGGCCAGCACAAGGATGCAGGACACCAGTGTCTCCTTCGGGTACCAGCTGGACCTGCCCAAGGCCAACCTCCTCTTCAAAGGTAAAGGTCTCGGTTTCCCTATGTGGGAAACAGGCGAGAGGTGACTCAACTCTGGGTGTGTGGGCCACCACAGGTGCTGGAGGATGGTGTGCTGCGACCCTGTGGGCCTCCACATTACCAGGGAACACTTGTTAAAAAGTAGGTGGGGCCGGGTGTGGAGGCTCACACCTGTAATCCCAGCACTTTTGGAGGCCGAGGCGGGCGGATCACAAGGTCAGGAGATTGAGACCACCCTGGCTAACACAGTGAAACCCCGTCTCTACTAAAAATACAAAAAAAAATTAGCCGGGCATGGTGGCGGGCGTCTGTGGTCCCAGACGCAGAGGCTGAGGCCAGGAGAATAGCAAGAACCCAGGAGGCGGAGGTTGCAGTGAGCTGAGATCGCGCCACTGCACTCCAGCCTGGGCGACAGAGCCAGACTCTGTCTCAAAAAAAAAAATTAGCCGGGCATGGTGGCGGGTGCTTGTAGTCCCAACTACTCAGGAGGCTGAGGTGGGAGAATGGCATGAACCCAGGAGGCAGAACTTGCAGTGAGCCGAGATGGCGCTACCGCACTCTGGGCAACAGAGCAAGACTCCGTCTCAAAAAAAAAAAAAAAAAAAAAAGTAGGTGGACGACCCTCTACTATGTTTTATGCTTGGGAAAAAAAGTGGCTGGAGTGGCCAGACATGGTGGCTCACGCCTGTAATCCCAGCATTTTGGGAGGTCAAGCCAGGTAGAATACTTGAGGCCAGGAGTTGGAGACCAGCCTGGCCAACATAGTGAAACCCCCCTCTCTACTAAAAGTACAAAGATTAGGTGGTGTGCTGCAGCTGTAGTCCCAGCTATTCGGGAGGCTGAGGCACAAGAATCACTTGAATCTGGGAGGCGGAGGTTGCAGAGAGACAAGATTGCACCACTGCACTCCAGCCTGGGAGACAGAGCGAGACCCAAAAACAATAAAATGAAATGAAAAAATAAAAAGATAAAATAATAATAATAAAATGAAATAAATAAATGTTTAAAAAAATTTTGGTGGAGCATCTGATGAGTGCTTGGACCAAGCTGGAGCTTTGCCCATCCCCTCTTATTTTTCTGCACTTGACCCTCTTATTTTTCTGAGACTGATCTCCCTCTGTCACCCAAGCTAGAGTGTAGCAGTGCAATTGCAGCTCACTGCAGCCACCACCTCCCGGGCTCAAGCAGTCTTCCCACCTCAGTCTCCTGAGTAGCTAGGAACACAGGTGCATGCCACCAGGCCCAGCTAATTTTTTTGAATTTTTTTGGGAGAGACGGGGTTTCACCATGTTGCCCAGGCTGGTCTCGAACTCCTGGACTCAAGCCTTGGCCTCCCAAAGTGCTGGGATTATAGGTGTGAGTCACCACACCCAGCCAGGGTAGAAGGCACTTTGGAAGCATCCAGCCTTGCCCCATTCATCTTACATTAGTGGAAATGGAGGCTTCCAGAGGTTTCAAGGTCACAGCCAAATCCAGAACCTCATCTCAGGCTCACTGGCCATAGTCCCAATGTCCAGTCTTAAGTCTTCTTGGATATCTGTGGCTCACAGACTTTTGGGTGTTTGAGCCTCCTGCTGAGCACTGCTGGGTACACAGCGGTGACCAGCCCTGTCTTCACGGAACTCAGTGGGAGGAACAGATCCATCCCCAGAGTGGGCAGGACTAGGTTGGGGGAACCCAGGGGTCTGGAGGGCTTTTCAGAGGGCAGGGGTCACTGAGCGGAGAGCAGAGGAGGAGTGAGCCATTTGCTGCAGCGTGAAGTTGTTGGGGGTGTGATGGGGTTTCTGGGTGGCAGGAGCGGTCTGGTTGGAGGTCTGGAAGCCGTCAGCATGTGACTGGTATCTAGGGTGGCCAGGAACTGTGCATGGATATGGTGGGAAGCTGGCATGCCTCTCACCTCAGCTCTTCCCTGCAGGCTCTGTGGACAGCAACTGGATCGTGGGTGCCACGCTGGAGAAGAAGCTCCCACCCCTGCCCCTGACACTGGCCCTCGGGGCCTTCCTGAATCACCGCAAGAACAAGTTCCAGTGTGGCTTTGGCCTCACCATCGGCTGAGCCCTCCTGGCCCCCGCCTTCCACGCCCTTCCAATTCCACCTCCACCTCCACCTCCCCCTGCCACAGAGGGGAGACCTGAGCCCCCCTCCCTTCCCTCCCCCCTTGGGGGTCGGGGGGGACATCGGAAAGGAGGGACCCCGCCACCCCAGCAGCTGAGGAGGGGATTCTGGAACCGAATGGCGCTTCGGGATTCTGAGTACTAGGGGCAGCGTGCCAGTGGGCCTGGGGTCCCGGGAAGGATTCCGGAATTGAGGGGCACGCAGGATTCTGAGCACCAGGGGCAGAGGCGGCCAGACAACCTCAGGGAGGAGTGTCCTGGCGTCCCCATCCTCCAAAGGGCCTGGGCCCGCCCCGAGGGGGCAGCGAGAGGAGCTTCCCCATCCCCTGTCAGTCCACCCTGCCCTGTCCACTTTCCCATCTACTCCTCGGTATAAATCATGTTTATAAGTTATGGAAGAACCGGGACATTTTACAGAAAAAAACAAAAAACAACAAAAAATATATGTGGGAAAAAAAAAAAGATGGGAGGCCTCCGTTTTCTCAAGTGTGCCTGGCCTGTTCGGAGCATTTCTTCCGGAGTCCGGCCGCCCTGACCTTCCCCCAGCCGCCTGCAGGGGGCGCCAGAGGGCCGGAGCACGGAAAGCAGCGGAGCCGCACCACTGCCTGGCTTGACGGTGCATTGAGTCCGGCTCAGAGGGGCGCAGCGTGGCCCGGGATCGCAGTCTCCCCATCCGGAACATCTGCCCTGCTGGGGGACACCTCGGGCCTTCTGTCGTCCGAGGGTAGGGTCTCAAGGTCACTCGCCCCAGCTTGACCTGGCCGGAGTGGCTGTAGAAGACTTTGTCCCTGCAAACTGCAGCAGCAGAGATGACACTCTCTGAGTGCAGACATGGGGGGGGCAGGGAGCTGGGAGAAGGTTCAAGCTACTGGAACAGCTTCAGAACAACTAGGGTACTAGGAACTGCTGTGTGGGGAAGAAGGGGCTCAAGGACTTGCAGGCATGAGAGGAGGGGCCTAGGCCAGACTAGGCTCCTTGTGCAGCCATGGGGGTTGGGTCACCTATGTCTGAGGATGTGGTGCTGTCTGGATTTTGCCAACCTAGGGCTGGTGTCAGCTGACACCCAACACACCAGCACCACTCCCGAGCCTCCGGGAACTGGAACTCTGTCTACCCCCAGGGTCTAGGGAGGGAGGCTGCTGAGTAGAGCTGACCCCAAGTTACCCACAGAAGCCACCTCAGCCACCCCCTGCCAGCCAAAGCAAACAGGCCCCGCCCGGCACTGGGGGCTCCTTCCCGGGACCAGGAGTCCAGCCTCCCCTGACTCGCAGAATCCTCTGATCCCACCCACTCCAGTTCTCGATGTGTGACTTTGCCATTCATCTCGCTGCTGAACCGCGGGTTTCTCCTCTGAAACATCTGGGATTTATAACAGGGCTGTTAGGAAAGTGACAGCATCTGAGCGCTCACTGCGGCCTGTCCATTGCTAGCCCTAACAGGACCACTGTGCCAAGGCTGTCCTCCGTGCTCGATACACGTTAGCGTGTCACTGCTTTCCCAGTCTGATGAGCAAAGGAACCCGATGCTCAGAAAGGACAAGTCATTTGCCCAAGGTCACACAGCTGGCAACTGGCAGAGTCAGGATTCAAGCCCTGGCAGTTTGACTCCAGAATCCTAACCTTAACCCAGAAGCACAGCTTCAAGACCCTGGAAACCACAATGCCTGTGGCAGCCAGGGGGAGGTGCTGGAATCTCATTTTACACGTGGGGAGGGGTGGGTCCCCTGTGCTCAAGGTCACAACCAAAGAGGAAGCTATGATTAAAACCCAGGTCCCACTCGCAAAGCCTACATACACTTCTAGCAGATGCACCACACTGTTCCCACCCCCCTCCCATCCCACTTCTGTCCAGTCGCCTAGCCCCATTTTCTTTTCTTTTTTCTTTTTCTTTTTTTGTTTTTCTTTTTAGAAAGCATCACTCTTGCTCAGGCTGGTGTGCAGTGGCGAGACTTCGGCTCACTGTAACCTCCACCTCCCGGGTTCAAGCGAGTCTCCTGCCTCAGCCTCCCAAGTAGCTAGGATTACATGCGCCCGCCACCACGCCTGGCTAATTTTTGTATTTTTAGTAGTGATGGGGTTTCACCATGTTGGCCAGGCCGGTCTCAAACTCCTGACCTTACGTGTTCCGCCCACCGTGGCCTCCCAAAGTGCTGGGACTACAGGCGGGAGCTACCGCGCCCAGCCCCTCCCATCCCACTTCTGTCCAGCCCCCTAGCCCTACTTTCTTTCTGGGATCCAGGAGTCCAGATCCCCAGCCCCCCCTCCAGATTGCATTCATCCAGGCACAGGAAAGGACAGGGTCAGGGAAGGAGGACTCTGGGCGGCAGCCTGAACATTCCCCTTCCACGCTTGGCCCCCAGAATGGAGGAGGGTGTCTGGATTACTGGGCGAGGTGTCCTCACTTCCTGGGGACTGTGGGGGGTGGTCAAAAGGCCTCTATGCCCCACCTCCTCCCTCTGCCCTGCTGTGCCTGGGGCAGGGGGAGAACAGCCCACCTCGTGACTGGGGGCTGGCCCAGCCCGCCCTATCCCTGGAGGAGGGGGCGGGACAGGGGGAACCCTATAATTGGACAAGTCTGGGATCCTTGAGTCCTACTCAGCCCCAGCGGAGGTGAAGGACGTCCTTCCCCAGGAGCCGGTGAGAAGCGCAGTCGGGGGCACGGGGATGAGCTCAGGGGCCTCTAGAAAGATGTAGCTGGGACCTCGGGAAGCCCTGGCCTCCAGGTAGTCTCAGGAGAGCTACTCGAGGTCGGGCTTGGGGAGAGGAGGAGCGGGGGTGAGGCCAGCAGCAGGGGACTGGACCTGGGAAGGGCTGGGCAGCAGAGACGACCCGACCCGCTAGAAGGTGGGGTGGGGAGAGCATGTGGACTAGGAGCTAAGCCACAGCAGGACCCCCACGAGTTGTCACTGTCATTTATCGAGCACCTACTGGGTGTCCCCAGTGTCCTCAGATCTCCATAACTGGGAAGCCAGGGGCAGCGACACGGTAGCTAGCCGTCGATTGGAGAACTTTAAAATGAGGACTGAATTAGCTCATAAATGGAAAACGGCGCTTAAATGTGAGGTTAGAGCTTAGAATGTGAAGGGAGAATGAGGAATGCGAGACTGGGACTGAGATGGAACCGGCGGTGGGGAGGGGGAGGGGGTGTGGAATTTGAACCCCGGGAGAGAAAGATGGAATTTTGGCTATGGAGGCCGACCTGGGGATGGGGAAATAAGAGAAGACCAGGAGGGAGTTAAATAGGGAATGGGTTGGGGGCGGCTTGGTAACTGTTTGTGCTGGGATTAGGCTGTTGCAGATAATGGAGCAAGGCTTGGAAGGCTAACCTGGGGTGGGGCCGGGTTGGGGTCGGGCTGGGGGCGGGAGGAGTCCTCACTGGCGGTTGATTGACAGTTTCTCCCTCCCCAGACTGGCCAATCACAGGCAGGAAGATGAAGGTTCTGTGGGCTGCGTTGCTGGTCACATTCCTGGCAGGTATGGGGCGGGGCTTGCTCGGTTTCCCCGCTTCTCCCCCTCTCATCCTCACCTCAACCTCCTGGCCCCATTCAAGCACACCCTGGGCCCCCTCTTCTTCTGCTGGTCTGTCTTCCCCTTGAGGGGAAAGCCCAGGTCTGAGGCTTCTATGCTGCTTTCTGGCTCAGAACAGCGATTTGACGCTCTGTGAGCCTCGGTTTCCTCCCCCCGCTTTTTTTTTTTGAGCCAGAGTCTCACTCTGTCGCCCAGGCTGGAGTGCAGTGGCGCAATCTCAGCTCACTGCAAGCTCCGCCTCCCGGGTTCACGCTATTCTCCCGCCTCAGCCTCCCGAGTAGCTGGGACTACAGGCGCCCGCCACCATGCCCGGCTAATTTTTTGTACTTTGAGTAGGGAAGGGGTTTCACTGTATTATCCAGGATGGTCTCTATCTCCTGACCTCGTGATCTGCCCGCCTTGGCCTCCCAAAGTGCTGGAATTACAGGCGTGAGCCACCGCGCCCGGCCTCCCCATCCTTAATATAGGAGTTAGAAGTTTTTGTTTGTTTGTTTTTGTTTTGTTTTTGTTTTGTTTTGAGATGAAGTCCCTCTGTCGCCCAGGCTGGAGTGCAGTGGCTCCCAGGCTGGAGTTCAGTGGCTGGATCTCGGCTCACTGCAAGCTCCGCCTCCCAGGTTCACGCCATTCTCCTGCCTCAGCCTCCGGAGTAGCTGGGACTACAGGAACATGCCACCACACCCGACTAACTTTTTTTGTATTTTTAGTAGAGACGGGGTTTCACCATGTTGGCCAGGCTGGTCTGGAACTCCTGACCTCAGGTGATCTGCCTGCTTCAACCTCCCAAAGTGCTGGGATTACAGACGTGGGCCACCGCGCCCGGCTGGGAGTTAAGAGGTTTCTAATGCATTGCATTAGAATACCAGACACGGGACAGCTGTGATCTTTATTCTCCATCACCCCACACAGCCCTGCCTGGGGCACACAAGGACACTCAATACACGCTTTTCCGCTAGGCACGGTGGCTCACCCCTGTAATCCCAGCATTTTGGGAGGCCAAGGTGGGAGGATCACTTGAGCCCAGGAGTTCAACACCAGACTCAGCAACATAGTGAGACTCTCTCTACTAAAAATACAAAAATTAGCCAGGCCTGGTGCCACACACCTGTGGTCCCAGCTACTCAGAAGGCTAAGGCAGGAGGATCGCTTAAGCCCAGAAGGTCAAGGTTGCAGTGAACCACGTTCAGGCCACTGCAGTCCAGCCTGGGTGACAGAGCAAGACCCTGTCTGTAAATAAATAACGCTTTTCAAGTGATTAAACAGACTCCCCCCTCACCCTGCCCACCATGGCTCCAAAGCAGCATTTGTGGAGCACCTTCTGTGTGCCCCTAGGTACTAGCTGCCTGGACGGGGTCAGAAGGAACCTGAACCACCTTCAACTTGTTCCACACAGGATGCCAGGCCAAGGTGGAGCAACCGGTGGAGCCAGAGACAGAACCCGAGCTTCGCCAGCAGGCTGAGTGGCAGAGCGGCCAGCCCTGGGAGCTGGCACTGGGTCGCTTTTGGGATTACCTGCGCTGGGTGCAGACACTGTCTGAGCAGGTGCAGGAGGAGCTGCTCAGCCCCCAGGTCACCCAGGAACTGACGTGAGTGTCCCCATCCCGGCCCTTGACCCTCCTGGTGGGCGGCTATACCTCCCCAGGTCCAGGTTTCATTCTGCCCCTGCCACTAAGTCTTGGGGGTCCTGGGTCTCTGCTGGTTCTAGCTTCCTCTTCCCATTTCTGACTCCTGGCTTTAGCTCTCTGGAATTCTCTCTCTCAGTTCTGTTTCTCCCTCTTCCCTTCTGACTCAGCCTGTCACACTCGTCCTGGCGCTGTCTCTGTCCTTCACTAGCTCTTTTATATAGAGACAGAGAGATGGGGTCTCACTGTGTTGCCCAGGCTGGTCTTGAACTTCTGGGCTCAAGCGATCCTCCCACCTCGCCTCCCAAAGTGCTGGGAATAGAGACATGAGCCACCTTGCTCGGCCTCCTAGCTCTTTCTTCGTCTCTGCCTCTGCTCTCTGCGTCTGTCTTTGTCTCCTCTCTGCCTCTGTCCCGTTCCTTCTCTCTTGGTTCACTGCCCTTCTGTCTCTCCCTGTTCTCCTTAGGAGACTCTCCTCTCTTCCTTCTCGAGTCTCTCTGGCTGATCCCCATCTCACCCACACCTATCCCAGCCCTTCTCCTCGCCTCCCCCTGTGCGCACACCCTCCCGCTCTTTCGGCTGCAGGACGCTGATGGACGAGACCATGAAGGAGTTGAAGGCCTACAAATCGGAACTGGAGGAACAGCTGAGCCCGGTGGCGGAGGAGACGCGGGCACGGCTGTCCAAGGAGCTGCAGGCGGCGCAGGCCCGGCTGGGTGCCGACATGGAGGACGTGCGCAGCCGCCTGGTGCAGTACCGCAGCGAGGTGCAGGCCATGCTGGGCCAGAGTACCGAGGAGCTGCGGGCGCGCCTCGCCTCCCACCTGCGCAAGCTGCGCAAGCGGCTCCTCCGCGATGCTGATGACCTGCAGAAGCGCCTGGCAGTGTATCAGGCCGGGGCCCGCGAGGGCGCCGAGCGCGGGGTCAGCGCCATCCGCGAGCGCCTGGGACCCCTGGTGGAGCAGGGCCGCGTGCGGGCCGCCACTGTGGGCTCCCTGGCCAGCCAGCCGCTTCAGGAGCGGGCCCAGGCCTTGGGTGAGCGGCTGCGCGCACGGATGGAGGAGATGGGCAGCCGGACCCGCGACCGCCTGGACGAGGTGAAGGAGCAGGTGGCGGAGGTGCGCGCCAAGCTGGAGGAACAGGCCCAGCAGATAAGCCTGCAGGCCGAGGCCTTCCAGGCCCGCCTCAAGAGCTGGTTCGAGCCCCTGGTGGAAGACATGCAGCGCCAGTGGGCCGGGCTGGTGGAGAAGGTGCAGGCTGCCGTGGGCGCCAGCACCGCCCCTGTGCCCAGCGACAATCACTGAACGCCCAGACCTACAGCCATGCGACCCGACTCCACCCCGTGCCTCCTGCCACCGCTCAGCCTGCAGCGGGAGACCCTGTCCCCGCCCCAGCCGTCCTCCTGGGGTGGGCCCTAGTTTAATAAAGATTCGCCAAGTTTCACCGCATCTGCTGGCCTCCCTGTGTGATTTCCTCTAAGCCCCAGCCTCAGTTTCTCTTTCTGCCCGCACACTGGCCACACAGTTCTCAGCCCCCTCCTCTCTGTCTGTGTTTGCCTGTCTGTATCTTTCTCTCTGCCTTTTTTTTTTTTTTTTTAAGATGGAGTCTGGCTCTGTCACCCAGGCTGGAGTGCAGTGGCGTGATCTTGGCTCACTGCAACCTCTGCCTCTTGGGTTCAAGCGATTCTCCTGCCTCAATAGCTAGGATTACAGGCTCATGCCACCACATCCAGCTAATTTTTGTATTTTTAGTAGAGACAAGCTTTCACCATGTTGGCCAGGCTGGTCTCAAACTCCTGACCAAGTGACCCACCCACCGGCCTCCCAAAGGGCTGAGATTACAGGCCTGAGCCACTGTGCCTGGCCTCTGCCCCTCTTTCTTTTTTTGGGGGGGACAAGGTCTCACCCTGTCACCCGCCATCACAGCTCACTGTAGCCTCCACCTCCTGGACTCAAGTGATAAGTGATCCTCCCACCTCAGCCTCTCCAGTAGCTGAGACTACAGGCGCACACCACCAGGATTAATTTGTGGGGAGTGTGTGTGTGTGTTTGTGGAGATGGGATCTGGCTTTGTTGCCCAGGCTGATGTGGAACTCCTGGGCTCAAGCGATACTCCCACCGTGGCCTCCTGAGTAGCTGAGACTACTGGCTAGCACCATTACACCCTGCTTTTTATTATTATTATTATTTATAGAGACAAGGTCTTACTACGTTGCCCAGGCTGGTCTCAAACTCCTGGACTCAATCGATCCTCCCCCACTGGCCTCCCAAAGTGCTAGGATTCCAGGCGTGAGGCACCGTGCCCGGCCTGCCCAACCTAATACCTGTTCCTCAGAGTTGCAACTCCAAATGACCTGAGATTGGTGCCTTTATTATGAAGCCGTTTTTCTTTTTTTCTGCTGTCATTGTTCTCCCTCCTCTCCTCCAGTCTTATCTGATATCTGCCTCCTTCCCACCCCTCACCCAGCCCCGCCCCTCTGTCTCCCTGTTCTCCTTAGGAGACTCTGGCTTCCTGTTTTCCTCCACCTCTATCTTTTATCTCTTCCTCCTACGGTTTCTCTCTCCCTGGCCCGCTTGTTTCTACCCCCAACTCCCTTCATCTGGGTTTCTCGCTCCAACGCTGGGTTTGGTTTGAGCCCTCTCCTTCTCCAGTTCCCTCTGAGCTAGCTGTCCCTTCACCGGCTGTGAACTGGGCTTCCCTGCCCAACCCTCATTCTCTTTTTTTTTTTTTTGAGACAGAGTCTCACTCTGCTGCCCAGCCTGCAATGTAGTGGTGTGATTATGGTTCACCGCAACCTCCACTTCCCGGATTCAAGAGATCCTCCTGCCTCAGCCTCCAGAGTAGCTGGGATTTTGGTAGAGACAAAGCTTCACTACGTTGGCCGGGCAGGTCTCGAACTCCTGACCTCAAGTAATCTGCCTGCCTCACCCTCCCAAAGTGCTGAGGTTACAGGCATGAACCACCTCACCCGGACCATCCCTCATTCTCTATCCTTTCCTCCAGTTGTGATGTCCACCCCTTGTGTTTCCCAACAAGCCTACTGGGTACTGAGTCCAGCCTGGGAAGAGAAGGGAGCGGCTCCTTTGTTGAATTCTGCACCAGGCCCATGCTGAGATGAGAGCTGGCGCTCAGAGAAGGGAAGCTTGGATGGAAGCCTAGGAGCCGCCGGCACTCTCCTCCCCTCCCACCCCCTCAGTTCTCAGAGACAGGGAGGACGGTTCCCACCAACGGGGGACAGGCCAGGACTTGAGCTTGTATCTCCTGGGCCAGCTGCAATGTCTGCATGTCCCTCTGCCCGCCTTGGCTCCTGCACGTCCTGAACTCGGTGCTTTCCCTGGCGCTGCTCTGATCACCCACGAGAAGGCAGTTCCCCTCCCCTGGAGATGACTCACCAGGGCTGAGTGAGGAGGGAAAGGGTCAGTGTGCTCACAGGCAGGGGTCCTGGTCCACTGAGCCTGCTGCTGATTCACTATGTGTCCAGGGGCTGGAGCAGCAGCCTCTCAGAGCCTCGGTTTCCCCAGATGTCAATGAGGGGATCAGCATCAGTCACATCTGCCACCTGAAGAGTCGAACCTTGAGTTCTCACCTATAAGAATTTTTTTTTTTTTTGAGACAGTGCCTTGCTCAGTCGGCCATGCTGGAGTGCCGTAGCACGATCATAGATCACTGCAGCCTCCAACTCAAGTGACCCTCCTGCCTCAACCTCCTGAGTAGCTGGGGCCACAGGCACCCACCACCATACCTGGCTAATTTTTTCTTTTTTGAGGCGGAATCTCACTCTGTCGCCCAGGCTGGAATGCAGTGGCACCATCTCGACTGACCACAACCTCCAACACCCAGGTTCAAGAAATTATCCTGCCTCAGCCTCCCGAGTAGCTGGAATTACAGGCGCACACAACCACACGAGGCTAATTTTTGTATTTTTAGTAGAGACGGGCTTTCATCATGTTGGTCGGGTTGATCTCCAACTCCTGACCTCAGGTGATCCACCCGCCTCGGCCTCCCAAAGCCCTGGGATTACAGGCGTGAGCCACCACGCCCGGCTATATTTTAACATTTTTTGTAGAGATGGGGTCTTACTATGTTGCCCAGGCTGGTCTCAAACTCCTGGGCTCAAGCAGATACTCCTGCCTCAGCTTTCCAAAGTGGTCGGATTACAGGTGTGAGCCACCACGACCAGCCGACCTATGAAGACGTCTAAGCAGACAGGGCACCCTATCTCACTACATCCCCAGTCAGATCCAGAGGTGATACAAGGATGGGAAGGAGGTTCCAGAACAAAGGCTGGCAGGGAGTCGTATAGGACAGGAGCTGATCCAGCAACAATCCAGAGGGACATCCTGGAGCCTGGGAAGGAGAAGGACAGCCCCTTTTTTTTTATTTTTTATGTTTTTGAGACAGAGTCTCACTCTGTCACCCAAGCTAGAGTACAGTGGCACAATCTCGGCTCACTGGGACCTCCACCTCATGGTTCAAGCGACTCTCCTGCCTCAGCCTCCTGAGTAGCTGGGACCACAGGTGCACACCACCATCCCTGAATAACTTTCGAATTTTTGGTAGAGACGGAGTTTCACCATGTTGGCCAGGCGGGTCTCCAACTCCTGACCTCAAGTGTTCCGCCCACCTCAGCCTCCCAAAGTTCTGGGATTACAGGCATGAACCACTGCAACCAGCCAGTAGCCCCCATCTTTGCCCCTCGCTGAGCCCTACTGGATGTTCTTGGTTGGGCGACAGTTTCCCCATCTATAAAACAGAAACTCCTATAGCAGAGGAGAGGATGAGGTTGGAAAAGCAGGAGCACTGTTTTCTATTCTTGTGGGGTCAGGGAAGCAGACATCTGGGTGGATGTTTGGGGAATGTTAGGCTCAGTTGGGGAAGTAGGGGGGCCCCTGGGGCTGACAGGGACTGGAAGCTCTGAACTCGCCAGAGGGATGTTGCAATCCTGCCAGGGTCTTGTCTATGCTGTCCTTTTCACAACCACCCCCCTACCGCCAGGCTGACACGTGGTTGTGGGGGCACAAGGCCAGCCAACCTAGAGTCTGAGGCTGGGCCGAGGACACCCTCCCCACCAGCTGCCAGGGTCACTGGCGGTCAAAGGCAGCTGGTGGGGAAGGAATTGGACTCCAGCCTTGGGGGACGGATGTGGTGATGGGGGGAAGCAGGCTTGGTGCCAGGAGGGGCCTTGGAGGGTGAATAAGAGCAGATGGAGTGTTGTGGGGAGGTAGTCAGGCAAAGGGGGTGAGTCCCGGTGAAAGGGAGGAAGGGGCATACACTCAGAACTTTTCAGCTGAGGGTTTTAACTTTTTGAGATGGGGTCTCTGTCCCAGCAGGCTGGAGTGCAGTGGCGCAATCATATCTCACTGCAGCCTCGAACTCCTGGGCTCAAGCAATCTTCCTACCTCAGCCTCTTGAGTAGCTGGGACTACAGGCATGCGCCACCACACCTGGCTAATTTTTGAATTTGTTTGTAGAGATGAGGTTTCCCTATATTGCCCAGGCTGGTCTCGAACTCCTGGGCTCAAGCGATCCTTCCTCAGCTTCCCAAAGCGCTGGAATTACAGGCATGAGCCATCACACCTGGCTAATGCAAGTGAGGTTTTTACAGTGTCGTCCAGCTAAGGTGACCCCCTCACAAAAAAGGGACACTGAGAACCATCAAGTTAAGAGCCCAGAGAGTATCAGGGTAGTCTGAGGTGCTTCAAGGGCTGGTCTGAAAGAAATTGGAGGCGGCACGCAGGGTAGGAGTGCGGGGCCAACTGAGACCCCAGCAACATAAAGGAAAAGTTGTTGGGGCTGAGGAGGCTTGCTAAGAGAGGGGAAGTGGGGGAAAGAGGTGGTCTAGGGACATGGTGTGAATGAGGGGCGGATGAGATCACAGGGTTATTACTAGAAGGCCCCTGAGGGCAGATGTCCACAGGGACAGGACGAGGCTGTCCTCTGAGTGGGGAAAGGGACTGTAGTAGTCTGAGGACCCCCCAGAGTCAGGAAGATTGGGAGGTGAGAATGCTGAACCGTAAGGGGCTCTGGGGCTAAGGGAAGTGCCCGGGACCCCACCTGACCCCAACGCCCACGGGCCAGGGACAGAGGAGAAAAACGAGGGTGGACACAGGGAGGCAGGCTCAGGAGGAGGGAGATCAACATCAACCTGCCCCGCCCCCTCCCCAGCCTGATAAAGGTCCTGCGGGCCGGGACCTCCCACACCAGCCCTCCAGGAAGGATTCAGGTTGGTGCTGAGTGCTTGGGAGGGACACCAGCCTTCACTCTGCAAGAACTCAAAAAAGGGAGATGAGGGGATCGTGGGAAGGAGGGAGGGAGGACGGTGCCACTGATCCCCTGCACCCCTCCCTCTGCCTCCAGAGTGCCCCTCCGGCCCCGCCATGAGGCTCTTCCTGTCGCTCCCGGTCCTGGTGGTGGTTCTGTCGATGGTCTTGGAAGGTAAAAGTGGGATGGGAGAATGCGGAGTTGGACTTTTGGAAGAGTGAAGGTGGCTACAGGCCGGGGGTCCCGGCTTAGAGGACTTCTGAGAGCTCTGGGGCCCCTTCTGGGTCGTGGTTGCCCCATTGTGGTCGGGTGGGTCTTCAGGTTCGCCCAGGCTCAGTTCGGCAGGCGCCAAATCTGCCCAGGAGAGCCCTAGCAACCGATGACGTATTGACGCCCACACCTCTGGGATTGGCTGTCCTGTTTCTACAGCCTTGAAAGTGGGTAAGCGGGATGGGGGGCTCCGGGAGGTGTCGGTGCTGAGTAAGGCAACTCCCAGCGGCTTGAGCCCCACTAGGTCACTCCAGTATCCTCCCCATTCTAACCACATGATCCCCAAAGATCTCCTTATCCATCCCGGGATCCCATCCTAAGGGGGTTCCAATAACAAATTTTTGGCCGGGCAGGGTGGCTCATGCCTGTAACCCCAGCACTTTGGAAGGCCGAGGCGGGCAGATCACTTGAGTTCAGGAGTTCGAAACCAGCCTGGCCCATATGGTGAAACTCCGTCTCTACTAAAAATACAAAAAATTAGCCGGGTATGGATGCACGCACCTGTAATCCCAGCTACTTGGGAGGCTGAGGCAGGAGAACTGCTTGAACTCAGAAGGTGGTGGTTGCAGTGAGCCAAGATTATACCACTGCACTCCAGCTTTGGCTACAGAGCAAGACTCTGTCTCAAAAAAAAAAAAGAAAAGAAAAATGTTGAACCCCTGCCCATATTCCTGGCAGGCCCAGCCCCAGTCCAGGGGGCCCCGGATGTTTCCAGCGCCTTGGATAAGCTGAAGGAGTTTGGAAACACCCTGGAGGACAAGGCTTGGGAAGTGATCAACCGCATCAAACAGAGTGAATTTCCTGCCAAGACACGGTTAGAACCCTTCCCAGGGCACAGGAGGGCGGGGGTGTGTTTTTGGGTGGAGCCCTGGAGGATGGTCCAAGATGAACAAATTGAAAAAAAAAAAACAAGTCCCAGAGAGGCTGACAACGTCCCTCTGGTCACACAGCTAGATCTCAGGGTGCTTAGACTTTAGGGACAGTTTCCCTGACTCTCATCCAGGCCACATTTTTTTTTTTTTTTTTTTTGAGACGGAGTCTCGCGCTGTGGCCCAGGCTGGAGTGCAGTGGCGCGATCTCGGCTCACTGCAAGCTCCGCCTCCCGGGTTCACGCCATTCTCCTGCCTCAGCCTCCTGAGTAGCTGGGACTACAGACGCCCACCACCGCGCCTGGCTAATTTTTTGTATTTTTAATAGAGACGGGGTTTCACCATATTAGCCAGGATAGTCTCGATCTCCTGACCTCGTGATCCACCCGCCTCGGCCTCCCAAAGTGCTGGGATTACAGGCTTGAGCCACCGCGCCCGGCCCAGGCCACATTTTAAAAAGATGGTCTTGGGCTGTGCACCGTGGCTCATGCTTGTAATCTCAGCACTTTGGGAGGCCGAGGTGGGCAGATTGCCTGAGGTCAGGAGTTCGAGACCAGTCTGGCCAATATGGTGAAACCCTGTCTCTACTAAAAATACAAAAAAATTAGCCAGGCGTGGTGGCGTGCGACTGTAATCCCAGCTAGTCAGGAGGCTGAGTCAGGGGAATTGCTCGAACCAGGAAGGCGGGGGTTACAGTGAGCTGACATTGCGCCACTGAACTCGGGCCTGGGTGACAGAACGAGACTCTGTCTCAAAAAAAAAAAAGATGGTCTTGCCCAGGTACAGTGGCTCACACCTGTAATCCTAGCGCTATGGGAGGCTGAGATGGGAGGATTGCTTGAGCCCAGAGGTTCGAGACCAGCCTGACCAACGTGGCAAGATCCTGTTTCTATTAGAAAAAAAAAGATGGTGTTGTGAGATAATGAAAATGAAGGATCCAAGCTTGCCAGACCTGCGTCCCCAGGCTGGCGTAGCACCCCTTACTTCCTGTGTGATCTTGACAGAGGGTCATTACTGTCAGCCTCAGTTTCCTCTCCTATAAACTGGTGGTTCTGCGGGGAAGTAAAGGAGAGGGCCTACAGGGTGTCTGGTACATGTAGATGCTCAGTACATCATCAAACCCACCCTTGCTCCCTTTGGCAAGTTAGAGAGTCATTCATTCCTTAAAAAATATTTATTGAGCATCTGCTAAGTGTTGGAAACTGTCTCAGCGTGGGGAATAAACAGTGAAGAATGTGGTGACTCACACCTGTAATCCCAGCACTTTGGAAGGCTGAGGTGGGTGGATCACTTGAGGTCAGGAGTGCGAGAACCCCGTCTCTACTAGAAATACAAAAAAAATTGGCCGGGCATGGTGGCCCACGCCTGTAGTCCCAGCTACTTGGGAGGCTGAGGCAAGAGGAACCCTTGAGCCCAGGAGACTGAGGCTGCAGTGCGCCATGTTTGTGCCACTGCATTCCAGCCTGGGTAACAGAATGTGACCCTGTCTCAACAACAACAACAACAACAACAAGCAAAAAAAAAAAAAAAAAAGAAAGAAAGAAAGAAGGAAAGAAAAGAAAAGAAAAAGGAAGGAAACAAAACATCCAGCCAGGCCTAAACTTATAAAGATTGTTTGGAGGCCAGGCACAGTGCCTCATACCTGTAATCCCAGCACTTTGGGAGGCCAAGGCAAACGGATCACCTGAGGTCAGGAGTTCAAGACCAGCCTGACTATCATGGAGAAACCCCGTGTCTACTAAAAATACAAAATTAGCCAGGTGTGGTGGTGCATGCCTGTAGTCCTAGCTACTCAGGAGTCTGAGGCAGGAGAATCACTCGAACCCGGGAGGCGGAGGTTGCAGTGAGCTGAGATCGTGCCACTGCACTCCAGCCTGGGTGACAAGGCGAGACTCTGTCTCAAAAAAAAAAAAAAAAAAAAACTCCTGGCACGGTGGCTCACGCCAGTAATCCCAGCACTATGGGAGGCCGAGCGGGCAGATCATGAGGTCAGGAGTTCAAGACTAGCCTGCTCAACATAATGAAACCCTCTCTGTACTAAAAATACAAAAATTAGCTGGATGTGGTGCCAGGCACCTATAGTCCTAGCTACTCGGGAGTCTGAGGCAGGAGAATCGCTTGAACCTGGGAGGCAGAGGTTGCAGTGAGCCAAGACAGCGCCATTGCACTCTAGTCTGGGTGACAGAGCGAAACTATATCTCAAAAAAAAAAAGAAGGGGTTGGTAGCAAGAGATGACAGGCCTTGAAAGCCAGGTCAGGGTGAAACGTTTCTTATTTTTATTTTATTTTATTTTATTTTAAATTTTTTTTTTTTTTTTTGAGATGGAGTCTTGCTCTGTCGCCCAGGCTGGAGTGCAGTGGCGCGATCTTGGCTCACTGTAAGCTCCGCCTCCCGGGTTCACGCCATTCTCCTGCCTCAGCCTCCCAAGTAGCTGGGACTACAGGCGTCCGCCACCACGCCGGCTAATTTTTTGTATTTTTACTAGAGATGGGGTTTCCCCATGTTGGCCAGGATGGTCTCAATCTCCTGACCTCTTGATCCGCCCACCTCAGCCTCCCAAAGTGCTGGGATTACAGGTGTGAGCCACGTGCCCGGTCTTATTTTTCATTTTTTGAAATGGAGTCTTGCTCTGTTGCCCAGGCTGGAGTACAGTGGTGCGATCTGGTCTCACTGCAACCACCACCTCCTGGGTTCAGGCAATTCTCCTACCTCAGCCTCATTAAGTACCTGGAACTACAGGTGTGCAACACTATGCATGGTATTTTGTTTTAGTAAAGGCTGAGATTCACCATGTTGCCCAGGCTGGTCTCGGGCATCCTGACCTCAAGTGATCAGCCTGCCTTGGCCTCCCAAAGTGCTGGGATTACAGGCGTGAGCCACGATGCCCAACTAAGGGTAAAGTGTTGGAACTGCGTGCTCCAGTCCATCTAAGGAAACTAAAAGCACAGAAGTTGGCCCCACCAGCCCGGACCTCCTGTCTGCAGACAGTGAGGAGGTTGGGAATTCAGGAAGGGAAGAGGTGGGAGTCGGTAGCAGGTACAGAATCTGGACAGCCTAGGGAGGGAGCTACACACAGTGACCCCTTCCCTTATCCCTCCCACAGGGATTGGTTTTCAGAGACATTTCGGAAAGTGAAGGAGAAACTCAAGATTAACTCATGAGCACGTGAAGGGTGACATCCCAGGAGGGGCTCTGAAATTTCCCGCACCTCAGCACCTGTGCTGAGGACTGCCCTCCACGTGGCCCCAGGTGCCACCAATAAAAAGCCTATAGAAATTCTCGCAGGGTGCTACCCTGGGGAAGGGCTGCGGGGAGAGGGTAGGGAACTTCCAAGAGGTGGGGAGTGGGGAGGGGCAGGGCTGAACCTGAGGGACTCCTGACAAGCCCTCCAATGCCCCATCTCCTTGCCCTGTGCTGAGGATGTTTTAACTCCGTGGTCTCAAAAGAATCTTCCTAAGAACCTTGCAAACTGGGCCTTATTAATCCCGTAAGGGCATTGAGGCCCAGAGAGGTGAGGCTACTTGTGTAAGGTCACACAGCCAGGAAGTGGAGAACTGGGACTTGATTGAACCCTCAGCCTGGCAATGTCACTATGCTACACTTTCCTGGTGTGGTCTACCCGAGATGAGGGGCTGAGGGTTTTTTGGTTTTGGTTTTTGTTTTTGTTTTGAGGCAGACTCTCACTCTGTCCCCCAGGATGGAGTACGGTGCCTCCGCCTCCCAGGTTCAAGGAATTCTCCTGCCTCAGCCTCCCAAGTAGCTGGGATTACAGGCATGTGCCACCAAACCCAGCTAATTTTTGTATTTTTAGTAGAGACAGGGTTTCATCATGTTGGCCAGGCTGGTCTCCAACTCCTGGGCTTAAGCAATCCTCCTGTCTTGGACTCCCAAAGTATTAGGCTTACAGGCGTGAGCCACTGTGCCCGGCTCTTATGGAAAATTAAACCACATACACATGAGAAACAACCTTATGAACCCTATGTAATTAATATATATATATATATATATATATATATATTTTTTTTTTTTTTTTGAGACGAAGTCTGGTCCTGTCACCCAGGCTTGAGTGCACTTGCATGATCTCCACTCACTGCAGCCTTGCAAACTCCACCACCTGAGTTCAAGGGATTCTCCTGCCTCAGCCTCCTGAGTAGCTGGGATTATAGGCATGTGCCACCATGCCCAGCTAATTTTTTTGTATTTTTAATAGAAACGGAATTTCGCCATGTTGGCCAGGCTGGTCTCAAACTCCTGGCCTTAAGTAATCCACCCGCCTTGGCTTCCCAAAGTGCCAGGAATACGGGCGTGAGCCACCGCGCCCAACTTAAGATTTCAAAGCAAAATATTTGTAAGCCACATATCTAATAAGGGGTTAATATTCAGGCCAGGCGAAGTGGCTCACGCCTGTAATCCCAACACTTTGGGAGGCTGAGGCAGGCCGATCTCCTGAAGTCAAGGGTTCGAGACCTGCCTGGCCAACATGGTGAAACCCTGTCTCTACTAAAAATACAAAAATATTAGCCAGGTGGGGTGGTACATGCCTGTAATCACAGCTGCTCGGGAGGCTGAGGTAAGATAATCTATTGAACCCAGGAGTCGAAGGTTGCAGTGAGCCAAGATTGCACCACTACCCTCCAGCCTGGGCGACAGAGTGGGACTCCATCTCAAAAAAAAAAAAAAAAAAAAAATCAAAATATATAAGGGACTCCCACAGTCCTAGCTGGAACATCAAACACCGCAGCCACTGTGGAAAACAGTATGGGGTTTTCTCAAAACATTAAAGGTAGAACTCCCAAACGATCCAGCAATCCCACTTCTGGGTATTTATTCAAAAGAATTGAAATCAGGACCCTCCCTTGTTCACTGCAGCTCTGCTCAATACCCAAGATATGGAAACAACCTAAATGTTTATCAACAGATGAATGGGTCAAGGAAATGTGGTCTATATATGCAATGGAATGTAACGCAGCCTTAAAAAGGAAACCCTGAGGCCGGGCTCGGTGGCTCATGCTTGTAATCCCAGCACTTTGGGAGGCCAAGGCGGGCGGATCACTTGAGGCCAGGAGTTGGAGACCAGCCTGGCCAACATGATGAAACCCCGTCTCTACTAAAAGTATAAAAAAAATTAGCCAGGCGTGGTGGCGGGTGCCTGTAAACCCAGCTACTCGAGAGGCTGAGGCAGGAGAATCACTTGAACCCAGGAGGCAGAGGTTGCAGTGAGTGGAGATTGCACTGTTGCACTCCAGCCTGGGCAACAACAGGAAAACTCCCACTCAAAAAAAAAAAAGGAACTCCTGAAGCCAGGCTCGGTGGCTCACACCTGTAATCCCAGCACTTTGGGATCCCAAGGCAGGAGGATCACTCAAGGCCAGGAGTTGGAGACCATTCTGGCCAACATGGTGAAACCGCGTCTCTGCTAAAAATACAAAAATTAGCAAGGGTTGGTGGCCGGCACCTGTAATCCCAGTTACTCGGTAGGCTGAGGCATGAGAATCGCTTGAACCCAGGAGGTGGAGGCTGCAGTAAGCGGAGATCATGCGACTGCACTTCAGCCTGGACATCAGAGCAAGACTCCATCTCAAAACATAAAAGGAGCCGGGCGCAGTGGCTCACGCATGTAATCCCAGCTCTCAGGGAGGCAGAGGCGGGAGGATAGCTTGAGCCCAGGAGTTCAAGACCTGCCTGGGTAATATAGCGAGACCCCGTTCTCCACAAAAAGGAAAAAAAAAAAAAAAAAGACAAAATATAAAAGGAAATCCTGAAGCTGGGCATGGCGGCTTATGCCTGTAATCCCAGCGCTTTGGAAGGCTGGAGGTGGGAGGATCACTTGAGGCCAGGAGTTCGAGACCAGCCTGGGTAACATGGTGAGACACCATCTCTACCAAAAAGAGAAGAAAGAAAGATAATAAATAAATGTATAAATATAACTCTCTGGGGTTAATGCATACCCTTCTCCCCCAAAATCAACTCTCCAAACTCCTATACTCTCCTCTCTTCTCTCTCAGCAGCCTGTTAGAACTCAAGTCAGATTTTTTGTTTTTTGAGACAGAGTCTCACTCTGTTGCCCAGGCTGGAGTGCAGTGGCACCATCTCAGCCCACTGCAACCTCTGCCTCCCAGGTTCAAGCCTGCCTGGCTCTCTCCTCACTTCCTCCAGTTCTCTTCCAAAATCATCCTCTGCCAGATGTGGTGGCACATGCCTGTAATCCTAACACTTTGAGAGGCCAAGGTGGGAGGATTGCTTCAGCTCAGGAGTTCAAGATCAGCCTGGGCAATAGCAAGACTCCATCCGTCCTAAAAAAAAAAAAAAAAAAAAAAAATTTGCTGGGCATGGTGGTGAACACCTTGGGGTTCCAGCCATGCGGGAGGCTGAGGTAGGAGGATGGCTTTGAATCAGGGAGGTTGAGGCTGCAGTGAGCCATGTTCTGAATTAGATACTGGTGATGATTGTGCAACCTTTCCAATATAGGAAAAACCATTGAACTGTACATTTTCAAAGGGTAAATGTAGCCGGACACGGTGGCTCATGTCTGTAACCCCAGCACTTTTGGAGGCCGAGTTGGGGAGATCACCTGAGGCTGGGAGTTTGAGACCAGCCTGACCAACATGGAGAAACCCCATCTCTATTAAAAATACAAAAAATTAGACAGGCATGGTGGCACACGCCTGTAATCCCAGCTACTCCAAAGGCTGACGCAGGAGAATTGCTTGAACCCAGGAGGCAGAGGTTGCGGTGAGCCGAGATCACACCATTGTACTGCAGCCTGGGCAACAAGAGCGAAACTCCATCTCAAAAAAAAATTAATAATTAATTAAGAAATTAGCCAGGCGTGGTGGCGGGTGCCTGGAGTCTCAGCTACTTGGGAGGCTGAGGCACGAGAATTTCTTGAACCTGCAGGGTGGAGGCTACAGTGAGCCTAGATTCCCCCACTGCACTCCAGCCTGGGCAACAGAGTGAGACTCCATCTCAAAAAAATAAATAAATAAAAGGGTAAATTTTATGGAATGTGAATTATAATTCAATCTTTCAACATGCATTAGGAAGGACATTTCAAACTCTTTTTTACCCCAGCCTTCCCTACCATCACCCAGAGTATCCAGCCAGGAGGGGAGCGGCTAGAGATACCAGAAGATTAGCAGAGAGGAGAGTGCAGGGATTTGGGGGATGAGGGGGTGGGATTCAGACCAGGGACAGGATCCAGGGATGGAGAGAAAGAGATGAGAGTGGTCTGGGGGCTTGGTGACTTAGAGAACAGAGCTGCAGGCTCAGAGGCACACAGGAGTTTCTGGGCTCACCCCGCCCCCTTCCAACCCCTCAGTTCCCATCCTCCAGCAGCTGTTTGTGTGCTGCCTCTGAAGTCCAGCCTGAACAACCTTCAGCCTGTTCCCGTCCCTAAAATGGGCAAACATTGCAAGCAGCAAACAGCAAACACACAGCCCTCCCTGCGTGCTGACCTTGGAGCTGGGGCAGAGGTCAGAGACCTCCCTGGGCCCATGCCACCTCCAACATCCACTTGACCTCTTGGATTTTGGTGGAGAGGGGCAGAGGTTGTCCTGGCGTGGTTTAGGTAGTGTGAGAGGGTCTGTGTTCAAAACCACTTGCTTAGGCCGGGCACGGTGGCTCAAGCCTGTAATCCCAGCACTTTGGGAGGCCGAGACGGGCGGATCACAAGGTCAGGAGATCGAGACCATCCTGGCTAACCTGGTGAAACCCCGTCTCTACTAAAAAATACAAAAAACTAGCTGGGCGAGGTGGCGGGCGCCTGTAGTCCCAGCTACTCGGGAGGCTGAGGCAGGAGAATGGCGTAAACCCGGGAGGCGGAGCTTGCAGTGAGCTGAGATCTGGCCACTGGACTCCAGCCTGGGCGACAGAGCGAGACTCTGTCTCAAAAAACAAAACAAAACAAAACAAAACCACTTGCTGGTAGGGAAGTAAGTGGCTACGCCCCCACCCCGAAGCCTGTTTCCCCATCTGTACAATGGAAATGATAAAGATGCTCACCTGATAGCGTTTTTGTGGCAAATAAGTAAGTTTTTTTGTTTTGTTTTGTTTCGAGACAGAGTCTCGCTCTGTCGCCCAGGCTGGAGTGCGGTGGCATGATCTCAGCTCATTGCAAGCTCCACCTCCCGGGTTCACGCCATTCTCCTGCCTCAGCCTCTCGAGTAGCTGGGACTACAGGCGCCCGCCACCATGCCCGGCTAATTTTTTGTATTTTTAGTAGAGACGGGGTTTCACCGTGTTAGCCAGGATGGTCTCGATCTCCTGAAACTCGTGATCTACCCACCTCAGCCTCCCAAAGTGTTGGGATTACAGGTATAAGCCACTGCTCCCGGCTTGTTTTGTTTTTTGAGACGGAGTTTCGCTCTTGTTGCCCAGGCTGGAGTGCAATGGCACAATCTCATCTCACCACAACCTCTCTACCTGCCTCAGCCTCCCAAGTAGCTGGGATTACAAGCATGTGCCACCACACCTGGCGCATTTTGTATTTTTAGCAGAGACCGGGTTTTTCCGCGTTGGTCAGCCTCAGCCTCCCAAAGCACTAGGATTACAGGCGTGAGCCACTGCAGCCGGCCGAATTTTTTTTTTTTTTTTTTTTTTTTGAGATGGAGTCTGGCTCTGTCATCCAGGCTGGAGTGCAGTGGCACCATCTCGGCTCACTGTAACCTCTGCCTCCCCATTTCAAGCGATTCTTGCGCCTCAGCCTCCCAAGTAGCTGGGATTACAGGCCTGCGCCACCACACCTGGCTAATTTTTTCTATTTTTAACAGGGACAGGGTTTCACCAGTTGGTCAGGCTGGTCTCGAACTCCTGACCTCAAATGATCCACCCGCCCAGGCTTCCCAAAGTGCTGGGATTACAGGCGTGGGACACCACGCCTGGCCAAATTTTTATTTTTTTTCTAGAGATGGGGTCTTATTATGTTGCCCAGGCTGGTCTCAAACTCCTGGGCTCAAGCAGATCCTCCCGCCTCAGCTTCCCAAAGTGGTGTGATTACAGGTGTGAGCCACTGCGCCCAGTCAGTAGCCCCCTCTTTGCCCCTCGCCGAGCCCTACTGGATGTTCTTGGTTGGGCGACAGTTTCCCCATCTATAAAACAGAAACTCCTATAGCAGAGGAGAGGATGAGGTTGGAAAAGCAGGAGCACTGTTTTCTATTCTTGTGGGGTCAGGGAAGCAGACATCTGGGTGGATGTTTGGGGAATGTTGGGCTCAGCTGGGGAAGTGGGGGGCCCCATGGGGCTGACAGGGACTGGAAGCTCTGAGCCAGCCAGAGGGATGTTGCAATCCTGCCAGGGTCTGGTCTACGCTGTCCCTTTCACAACCACCCCCCTACCGCCAGGCTGACACGTGGTTGTGGGGGCACAAGGCCAGCCAACCTAGAGTCTGAGGCTGGGCCGAGGACACCCTCCCCACCAGCTGCCAGGGTCACTGGCGGTCAAAGGCAGCTGGTGGGGAAGGAATTGGACTCCAGACTTGGGGGAGCAGATGGAGTGTTGGGGTGAGGCAAAGGGGGTGAGTCCCGGTGGAAGGGAGGAAGGGGCATACACTCAGAACTTTTCAGCTGAGGGTTTTAATTTTTTGAGATGGGGTCTCACTCTGTCCCACCAGGCTGGAGTGCAGTGGCGCAATCACAGCTTACTGCAGCCTTGAACTCCTGGGCTCAAGCAATCTTCCTACCTCAGCCTCTTGAGGAACTGGGACTACAGGTGTGCGCCACCACACCCAGCTAATTTTTGAATTTTTTTGTAGAGATGAGGTCTCCCTATGTTGCCCAGGCTGGTCTCCAACTCCTGGGCTCAAGCAATCCTCCCTCCTCAGCTTCCCAGAGCGCTGGAATTACAGGCATGAGCCACCACACCTGGCTAATGCAGGTGAGGTTTTTACAGTGTCGTCCAGCTAAGGTGACCCCCTCGCAAAAAAGGGAGACAGAACCATCAAGTTAAGAGCCCAGAGAATATCAGGGTGGTCTGGGGTGCTTCAAGGGCTGGTCTGAAAGAAATTGGAGGTGGCACGCAGGGTAGGAGTGCGGGGCCAACTGAGAGACCCCAGCAACATAAAGGAAGAGTTGTTGGGGCTGAGGAGGCTTGCTAAGAGAGGGGAAGTCGGGGAAAGAGGTGGTCTAGGGACATGGTGTGAATGAGGGGCGGATGAGATCACAGGGTTATTACTAGAAGGCCCCTGAGGGCAGATGTCCACAGAGACAGGACGAGGCTGTCCTCTGAGTTGAGGAAAGGGGCTATGGTAGTCTGAGGACCCCCTAGAGTCAGGGAGATTGGGAGGTGAGGGTGCTGAATGGTAAAGGGCTTTGGGGCTAAGGGAAGTGCCGGGGACCCCACCTGACCCCAACGCCCACGGGCCAGGGGCAGAGGAGATAAACCTGGGTGGGCAGAAGGAGGCAGGCTCAGGAGGAGAGAGATCAACATCAACCTGCCCCGCCCCCTCCCCAGCCTGATAAAGGTCCTGCTGGTGGTACAGGACCTCCCAACCGAGCCCTCCAGCAAGGAGTCAGGTTGGTGCTGAGTGCTTGGGAGGGACACCAGCCTCCACTCTGCAAGAACTCAAAAAAAAGAGATGAGGGGATCATGGGAGGAAGAAAGGGAGGCACGGAGGAGGGTGCTACTGATCCCCTGCACCCCTCCCTCTGCCTCCAGAGTGCCCCTCCGGCCCCGCCATGAGGCTCTTCCTGTCGCTCCCGGTCCTGGTGGTGGTTCTGTCGATGGTCTTGGAAGGTAAAAGTGGGATGGGAGAATTGCGGAGTTGGACTTTTGGAAGAGTGAAGGTGGCTACAGGCCTGGGTCCCGGCTTAGAGGACCTCTGAGAGCTCTGGGGCCCCCTCTGGGTCGTGATTGCCCCATTGTGGTCGGGTGGGTCTCCAGGTTCTCCCAGGCTCAGTTCGGCAGGCGCCAAATCTGCCCAGGAGAGCCCTAGCATCTGATGACGTATTGACGCCTACGCCTCTGGGATTGGCTGTCCTCCTTCTACCGCCTTGAAACTGGGTGATCAGGGCGAGGGGCTGTGGGAGGAGGTCAGTGCTGAGTAAGGCAATTCCCAGCGGCTTGAGCCCCACGCGGTCACTCCAGTATCCTCCCCATTCTAACCACATGATCCCCAAGGATCTCCTTATCCATCCCGGGATCCCATCCCAAGGGGGTTCCAATAACAAATTTTTGGCCGGGTGCGGTGGCTCATGCCTGTAATCTCGGCACTTTGGAAGGCCGAGGCAGGCAGATCACTTGAGGTCAGGAGTTCGAAACCAGCCTGGCCCACATGGTGAAACCCCATCTCTACTAAAAATACAAAACAATTAGCCAGTTGTGGTGGCGTGCGCTTGTAATCCCAGCTACTTGGGGGGCTGAGGAGAACCCGGCGATCCTGTCTCTAAAAAAAAAAAAAGCCTGGGTGCAATAGCTCACGCCTGTAAACCAGCACTTTGGGAGGCCGAGTCGGGCAGATCACCTGAGGTTGGGAGTTCAAGACCAGCCTGACCAACATGGAAAAACCCCATCTCTATTAAAAATACAAAATTAGTCGGGCATGGAGGTATATGCCTCTATTCCTAGCTACTTGGGAGGCTGAGGCAGGAGAATCACTTGAACCTGGGAGGCAGAGGTTGCAGTGAGCCGAGATCATGCCACTGCACTCCAGCCTGGGAAACAATAGCGAATCCCTGTCTCAAAAAAAAAAAAAAAACAGATGGTCTTGTGGGGAAATGGAGGACCCAAACTTGGCCAGACCTGTGTCCCCAGGCTGGCATAGAGCCCCTTACTCCCTGTATGATCTTAAGAGAGAGGCATTACTGTGAGCCTCAGTTTCCTTCCTGTAAAATGGTGGTTCTGAGGGGAAGTAAAGGAGAGGGTCTACAGGGTGTCTGGCACATTGTAGATGCTCAGTACATGTTTAAATCCACCCTTACTCCCTGTGGCAAGTTAGAGAATCATTCCTTAACACATATTTATTGAGCATCTGTTAAGTGCTGGAAACTGTTTCATTGTGGGCAATAAAACAGTGAAGAACATGCCGAGCACGGTGGCTCACACCTGTAATCCCAGCACTTTGGAAGGTTTGGAAGGCTGAGGTGAGTGGGTCACTTGAGGTCAGGAGTTTGAGAACCCTGTCTCTACTAGAAATACAAAAAATTACCCAGGCATGATGGCATGTACCTGTAGTCCCAGCTACTCGGGAGGCTGAGGCAAGAGGATCCCTTGAGCCCAGGAGGTTAAGGCTGTAGTGAGCTATGTTTGTGCCACTTCACTCCAGCCTGGGCAACAGAATGAGACCCTGTCTCAACAAGAAAGAAAAGGAAGGAAGGGAGAGAGGGAGGGAGGAAGGAAGGAAGGAAGGAAGGAAGGAAGGAAGGAAGGAAGGAAGGAAGGAGAGAGAGGAAGGGGGGGGAGGAAGGAAGGAAGGAAGGAAGGAAGGAAGGAAGGGAGGGAGGGAGGGAAAGGGAGGGAGGCAGGAAGGGAGGAAGGGAGGGAAAATCTAGCCAGGACTAAACTTAGAAAGATTGGAAGCCAGGTGTAGTGGCTCATGCCTGTAATTCCAGCACCTTGGGAGGCCAAGGCAGGTGGATCACCTGAGGTCGGGAGTTCAAGACCAGCCTGACCAACATGGAGAAACCGTCATCTCCACTAAAAATACAAAATTAGGCCAGGCACAATGGCTCATGCCTGTTGGCTCATGCCTGTAATCCCAGCACTTTGGGAGGCCGAGGTGGGTGGGTTGCCTGAGGTCGGGAGTCTGAGACCAGCCTGACCAACAAGGAGAAAACCTGTCTCTTCTAAAAAAATACAAAAAATTAGCCGGGCATGGTGGCGCATGCTTGTAATCCCAGCTACTTGGGATGATGGGGCAGGAGAATCGCTTGAACCTGGGAGCCGGAGGTTGCAGTGAACCGAGATCACGCCATTGCACTCCAGCCTGGGCAACAAAGGCGAAACTCTGTCAAAAAAAAAAAGGAAGGAGGGAAGGGAAAGGAAGGGAGGGGAGGGGAGAGGAGGGGGGAGGGGAGGGGAGGGAGGAGGGAGGGAGGAAGGAAGGAAGGAAGATTGGAGGGAGAGGCAAAGGTCCTAAGCCAAGAAGGTTGATCGATAACCATAATCAAGAGCGGGAGGCATTCCAGGCATGTGAACAGCCTGGTCATAGGCAGGGAGACTGGAAAGTACCTTTGAATGAGAACAGCTAAGGCAAGGGCAGATTGGAAGAAAGAGTTGGTAGCAAGAGATGGCAGGCCTTGAAAGCCAGGCCAGGGGTTTTTTTGTTTTTTTTCTGAGATGGAGTCATCACGCTCTGTTGCCTAGGCTGGAATGCAGTGGCGTGATCTCGACTCATTGCGATCTCCACCTCCCAGGGTCAAGCAATTCTGCCTTAGCCTCCTGAGTAGCTGGCGTGCACCACCATGCGTGGCTAATTTTTGTAATTTAGTAGAGACAGGGATTCGCCATGTTGGCCAGGCTGGTCCTGAACTCCTGACCTCAAGTGATCTGCCTGTCTCGGCCTTCCAAAGTGCTGGGATTACAGGCGTGAGCCACCATGCCCAGTCAAGGCTAAAGTGTTTAGACTTCACCGTGCTCTGGTCCATCTGTGAACCTGAAGCGCAGAAGTTGGCCCACCCAGCCCAGCGGACCTCCTAATCCCACAGACAGTGAGGATGGAGATTCAGGAAGGGGAAGAGGTGGGAGTCAGGTAGCAGGTAGAATCTGGACAGCCTGGGAGGGAGCTGCACACAGTGACCCCTTCCTTATCCCTCCCCACAGGGATTGGTTTTCAGAGACATTTCGGAAAGTGAAGGAGAAACTCAAGATTAACTCATGAGCACGCGAAGGGTGACATCCCAGGAGGGGGTTTCTCTGGGCCTCTTCCTCGCGACCTCAGCACCTGTAAGCGAGGGACTCCTCCACGGCCCCAGGTGCCACCAATAAAAAGCCTATAGAAAATTCTCTCCTGAGTGCTTCTTCACTGTGGGCCAGGGGTGCCAGAGAGGGTAGGGGCTGCGGGAGAGGGCAGAAGCTGTACCTTAGAGACTCCTCACAAGCCCTCCAATGCTCCATCTCCTTGTCCTGTGCTGAGGATGTTTTAACTCCTCAGGTCTCAAAAGCGATCTTCCTAAGAATTTGCAAACTGGGCCTTATTAATCCCATAAGGGCATTGAGGCCCAGAGAGGTGAGGCTACTTGTGTAAGGTCACACAGCCAGGAAGTGGAGAACTGGGACTAGATTGAACCCTCAACCTGGCAATGTCACTATGCTACTCTTTTCCTGGTGGTCTACCCTAGACAGGGCTATGTTGTTTTTATGTTTTGTTATTGTTTTGAAACGAGTTTGCCTCTTTGCCCAGGCTGGAGTACAATGGCATAATCTCAGTTCACTGTGACCTCTGCCTCCCAGGTTCAAGTGATTCTCCTGCCTCAACCTCCCAAGTAGCTGGGATTACAGGCGTATGCCACCACACCTAGCTAATTTTTGTATTTTTAGTAGAGATGAGGTTTCTCCATGTTGATCAGGCTGGTCTCGAACTCCTGACTTCACATGATCCACCTGCCTTGGCCTCCCAAAGTGCTGGGATTACAGGCATGAGCCACCGGCCTGGCTTTTTTCTGACACAGAGTCTCGATTGTTCCTCAGGTTGAGTGTAATGGCGGGTCTTCAGCCACTGCACCTTTTCTCTGCCTCCTGATGTTTCAACAATGGATTCTCCTGCCTTTTAGCTCCTTAGTAGCTGGGATTACAGGCATGTGCCACCACACCCAGCTAATTTTTTGTATTTTAGTAGAGATGGAGTTTTGCTATGTTAGCCAGGCTGGTCTCAAACTCCTGACCTCAAGTGATCCAATCTCGCCTTCTTGGCATCCCAAAGTGCTGGGACTACAGGTGTGAGCCACCTCACCCAGCTTAAGATTTCATAAGAACGATATTTGTAAGCCATATAACTAATAAGGGCTAATATTCAGAATATATAAGGGACTCCTACAATGCTAGTGGGGAACACCAAACACCGCAGCCACTGTGGGAAACAGTATGGGGGTTCCTCAAAAACGTTAAAAAAACAGAACTACCAAATGATGCCGTAATCTCATTTCTGGCACATTCCAAAGAATTGAAATCAGACCTTGAAGAGATACCTGCCCTCCCCCTGTTCACTGCAGCTCTGCTCAATACCCAAGATATGGAAACAACCTTAAATGTTTATCAACAGATGAATGGGTCAAGGAAAATGTGGTCCATACATGCAATGGAATGTAACGCGAGCCTGCAACGGAAATCCTAGCTGGCCCAGTGGCTCACCCTTGTAATCCCAGCACTTTGCATGTCGAGGCTGGCAGATCACTTGAGGCCAGGAATTTGAGACCAACTGGGCCAACATGGCTAAACTGGCTCTCTACTAAAAGTACAAAAAATTAGCTGGGTGTGGTGATGTGGTGCCTCAGAACTCAGCTACTCGAGAGGCTGAGGCAGGAGAATCACTTGAATCCCTCGGGAGGCTGGAGGCTTGCAGTGAGCGGAGATCACCATTGCACTCCAGCCTGGTAACAAGAGCAAAACTCAGTCTCAAAAAAAAGAAAAGGAAATCCTGAAGCTGGGCTGCGGATGGCTCACTGTAATCCCAGCACTTTGGGATGCCACAAGGCAGAGGGTCACTGAGGCCAGGAGTTGGAGACCATTCTGGCCACACATGGTAAAACCCCATCTCTACTAAAAATACTAACATTAGCCAGGTGTGGTGGTGTGCACGGTAATCCCAGCTATTTGGGAGGCTGAGGTGTGAGAATCGCTTGAACCCAGGAGGTGCAGGACTGCAGTGAGCCAAGATCATGCCACTGCACTTCAGCCTGGGTGTCAGAGCAAGGCTCCATCTCAAACATGAAAGGAAATCCTGGGCCGGGCGTGGTTCACGCCTGTAATCCCAGCACTTTGGGAGGCCAAGGCAGGCGGATCACAAGGTCAAGAGTTTGAGACCAGCCTGGCTAATATGGTGAAACCCCGCCTCTACTAAGCAAATACAAAAATTAGCCGGGCATGGTGGCAGGCCTGTACTCCCTGTAGCTACTCAGGAGGCTGGAGCAGGAGAATTGCCTGAACCTGGGAGCAGAGGTTGCAGTGAGCCAAGATCGCCACTGCACTCCAGCTCAAGTAACAGAGCCAGACTAGTCTCAAAAAAAGAAAAAGAAAAAAGAAAGCAAGCCGGGCTGTGGCTCAAGCCTGTAATCCCAGCATCTCTTTGGGAGGCCGAGAGACGGGCGATCACGAGGTCAGGATGATCGAGACCATCCATAACACGGGGTGAAACCCCGCTCTACTAAAAAATACAAAAACCAGCCGGGCGTGGCGGCGGCGCCTGTGGTCCCAGCTTACTGGGAGGCTGAGGCAGGAGAATGGCTATGGAACCCGGGAGGCGGAGGCATGCAGTGAGCTGGAGATCCCGCCACCGCGACCCAGCCTGGCGACAGAGCCGACTCAGTCTCAAAAAAAAAAAAAAAAAAAAAAGAAAAAAAAGAAAAAGGAAATCCTGGCTGGGTGCAGTGGTTACTCTATAATCCCAGCACTGGGGAGGCCAAGGCAGGTGCATTACAAGGTCAGGAGATTGAGACCATCCTGGCTAACATGGTGAAACCACTTTTCTACTAAAATACAAAAAAGGGCCAGCCGGGCGTAGGGGGCATGGGGCGAGCGGCTGGCAGGCCCCAGCTACTCGGGAGGCTGAGGCAGGAGAAGGTGTGAACTCCCAGAGCGGAGCTTGCAGTGAACCAAGATTGGGCCACTGCACTCTAGCCTGGAGGACAGAGCAAGACTCTGTCTCAAAAAAAAAAAAAAAAAAAGAAAAGGAAATCCTGAAGGTGGGCACAGTGTCTTATGCCTGTAATCCCAGCGCTTTGGAGGGCTGAGGTGGGAGGATCATTTGAGCCGTGGAGTTCAAGATCATTGGGGGTAACATGGTGAGACACTGTTTCTACCAAAAAAAAAAAAAAAAAAAAGAAAGAAGATATAAAGAGAATAAATAAATGTATAAATATTACTCTCTGGGGTTAATGCATTCCCTTCTCCCCGAAAATCAATTCTCCTCCAAACTCCTATACTTCTCCTCTCTTCCTCACTCAGCAGTCTGTTGTTCCAAGTCAGGACTTTTTGTTTGTTTTGTTTTTTGAGGCAGAGTCTACCTCATTGCCTAGGCTGAGGTAGCAGCACCATCTCAGCCCACTGCAACCTCTGCCTCCCAGGTTCAAGCGATTCTCCTGCTCAGCCTCCCGAGTAGCTGGGACTACAGGCATGTGTGTGCCACCACACCCAGGTAATTTTTGTATTTGTAGTAGAGACGGGGTTTCGCCATGTTGCCCAGGCTGGTCTTGAACTCCCCTAGCTGACCAACCCTCCTCGCCTCCCCCAAAGTGCTGTTACAGGCATGAACCACCGTGAACCGCCCTTCGTCAGACTCATGCCTTCCTCTGCTCAGAACTCTCCTGACTCTCAGAGTCAACCCAGAAGAATTTACCAAAGGCCTATAAACTACCTGTCCACGATCGCCTCATCTCTGTCTCTCTGTCCATCACTCACAAGCAACTCCTCGCTATTCCTCCAACATACCAAGCAATACTCCCACCACAGGCCTCTTGTGTCCCGGCTCCTCTTCTCCTGGAATGCTCTTCCCAGGGGTCCAGATATCTGCCTGGCTCCCTCCTCACTTCCCTCCAGTTCTCTTCCAAAAATCATCCTTGCCAGATCGGCACACTGTAATCCCTAACACTTTGAGAGGCCAAGGTGGGAGGATTGCTTCAGCTCAGGAGTTCAAGACCAGCCTGGGCAACATAGCAAGACCCCATCACTCCCTGGGCAAAAAATTAGCTGGGCATGGTGGTGCACACCAGGGCCCAGCCACTGGGAGGCTGAAGTAGGAGGGGGTCTCGATCTCCTGACCTCGTGATCTGCCCGCCTCGGCCTCCCAAAGTGCTGGGATTACAGGCTTGAGCCACCGCGCCCGGCCAAGATGGGGGTCTTACTATGTTGCCCAGGCTGGGCTCTCAAACTCCTGGGCTCAAGGAATCCTCCTACCACAGCTTCCTGAGTAGCTGGGGCTACAGTACCTGGCTGTTTTTGGTTTTTATAATTGTGATAAAATATAAACAACATGGCTGGGCGCAGTGGCTCAGGCCTGTAATCCCAACGCTTTGGGAGGTCGAGGTGGGAGGATTACTTGAGCCTAGGAGTTCAAGACCAGCCTGGGCAACTTGGCAAAACCCTGTCTCTACAAAAATAAAAAAATTAGCCGGGCGGCCAGGTGCGGTGGCTCATGCCTGCAATCCCAGCACTTTGGGAGGCTGAGGTGGGTGGATCACTTGAGAGGTCAGCAGTTCGAGACCATCCTGGCCAACATGGTGAAAACCCATCTCTTTAAAAATACAAAAAATTGAGCCGGGCATGGTGGCTCATGCCTGTAATCCCAGCACTTTGGGAGGCTGAGGCAGGTGGATCACCTGAGGTCAGGAGTTCGAGCCCAACCTGGCCAACATTGTGAAACCCCGTCTCTACTAAAAATACAAAAAATTAGCTGGGCGTGGTGGCAGGTGCCTATAATTCCAGCTACTAAGGAGGCTGAGGCCGGAGAATTGCTTGAACCTGGGAGGCGGAGGTTGCAGCAAGTTGAGATCGTACCTTTGCACTCCAATGGGGCAACAAGAGCGAAACTCTGTCTCAAATAAATAAATGCATACATACATACATACACACATACATACATACAAAAAATGTGCCAGGCGTGGTTGCCGCGCGCCTGTAATTCCAGCTACTCAGGAGGCTGAAGCAGGAGAATCACTTGAACCAGGGAGGCAGAGGTTGCAGTGAGCCAAGATCGTGCCATTGCACTCTAGCCTGGGTGACAGAGTGAGACTCCACCTCAAAAACAAAAGCAAAACTTACGATTGCAGCCATTTTTAGGTGTACAGTTCAGTAGCATTAAGTACATTGACCTTGTTGTGCAACCATCACCACTATTTCCAGGATATCTTCGTCATCCCAAACAGAAACTCTGGGTGTTTTCAATCTGCTGATGATTGTTACCAAGGAACTCCAGGGGACATCTGCTGTGCTCATGCTGGGGCCTCTGGGATGGACAGGATTCTGCCAAGGCAGACATTTGGGTCAAGATAGTCCTGCACAGTTGTTCAGGTTGTGGCCGAGATTGGGTTTGCAGATTTGTTATGTAAAAATGCAGGATGCTCAGTTAGATTTGAATTTCAGATTAATAGCAAAAAAACTTTTTGTACAATTCCCAAATATTGCATGGGACATATTTATACTAAAACATCATGCACTGTTGATTTGAAATTCAAATATAATTGGGCCTCCTCTACTTCATCTGGCAAGCGTAGACAAAAGAGTCCAGTCCACAGTCCCCTGACTGAGCCATGTGCCCTGGGGTGCAGCTGGGTCCGTCAAGAGAAAAATGTTCTATTTCTGGCACTATTTCTGGCCTGATGTGGGTTTTTGTTTTTTTTTTTTTTTTTAGACAGACTCCCACTCTATCGCCCAGGCTGGAGTGCAGTGGCACAATCTCGGCTCACTGCAATCTTCGCCTCCCAGGTTGAAGCGATTCTCCTGCCTCAGCCTCCTGAGTAGCTGGAACTACAGGCACACGCCGCCATACCCAGCTAATTTTTGTATTTTTAGTAGAGACGGGGTTTCACTATGTTGGCCATGATGGTCTCGATCTCCTAACCTCATGATCCACCCGCCTTGGCCTCCCAAAGTGCTGGGATTACAGGTATGAGTCACCACACCTGGCCTTTGTTGGTTTTTGTTGTTGTTAATGTTGTTTTGTTTTTGAGACAAGGTCTCACTCCATTGCCCCCCACTGAGTAGCTGGGATTATAGGCATGCACCACCACACCTGGCTAATTTTTGTATTTTTAGTAGAGACCAGGTTTCACTATATGTTTCCCAGGCTGGTCTTTTTCTTTCTTTTTTTTTTATAAAGTTTTTTTTTTTTTTTTTTTTTTTTTTTGAGACGGAGTCTGGCTCTGTCGCCCAGGCTGGAGTGCAGTGGCCGGATCTCAGCTCATCACAAGCCCGCCCCGGTTTAGGCCATTCTCCTGCCTCAGCCTCCCCCGAGAAGGCTAGACTACAGGTGCCCACCTCGCCTCAAGACGACATTTTTTGTAGACGGGTTTCACTGTGTTAGCCAGGATGGTCTCGACCTCTGACCTCGTGATCCGCCTCGCCTCTGCCTCCCAAAGTGCTGGAGCAGGCTGAGCTGACCGCTACCTCGCCTCTTTTCTTTTTTTTCTTTTTTTTTTTTTGAGACGGAGTCTGCTCTGTAGAGGCCCAGGGCTAGAGGTAGGGTCGCATCTCAGCTCTCACTGCAAGGCAAGTTCACCTGGTTCACATGCCATTCTCCTGCCTCCTCAGCCTCCTGGATCTCATGCCTCACTTAATCACACCGCTAGTTTTATTTTTAGTAGAGACGGGGTTTCACCGTGTTAGCTGGTGTGGTCTCATCTCCTGACTCGCGGATCCGGCCTGCCTCGCCTCCCAAAGTGCTGGGATTACAGGCTTCTGAGCCACATCCCAGGCTGGAGTCTTGAACTCCTGGTCCCCAAGTGATCCACCTGCCTCAGCCTCCCAAAGTGCTGGGATTTCAGGTGGGAGCCACGCCTCTGGCCTGGGACCTGATGTTGATGACCTCCTCCTACTATGTGCACCTGCAGTTTCTCCTGTGACAGGGCCTCAGCCCTCCTGCATGAGGACGCTGGAGGCAGGTGCTCCTTTAACCCGGCGTTACAGTTGGAACAAATTGAGCCTCGAAAGAAAAACGTATTTGCCCAGCAATACGTAACTGAACGAAGTACAACAA
>NC_044995.1:3535833-3704232 GCF_008728515.1 Papio anubis | reverse complement strand
GCGCCGCCATACCCAGCTAATTTTTGTATTTTTAGTAGAGCGGGGGTTTCACTATGTGTGTTGGCAGCCATGATGGTCTCGATCTCCTAACCTCATGATCCACCGCCTTGGCCTCAGTGCTGGGATTACAGGTATGAGTCACCACACACCTGGCCTTTGTTGGTTTTGTTATTTGTTAATGTTGTTTTGTTTTGAGACAAGGTCTCACTCCATTGCCCCACTGAGTAGCTGGGATTATAGGCATGCACCACCACACCTGGCTAATTTTGTATTTTTAGTAGAGACCAGGTTTCACTATGTTTCTGAGCTGGTCTTTCTTTTCTTTTTATAAAAAGTTTTTTTTTTTTTTTTTTTTTTTTTTTGAGGCAGTCTGGCTCTGTCGCCCAGGCTGGAGTGCAGTGGCGGATCTCAGCTCATCACAAGCTCCGCCTCGGGTTTGAAGCCATTCTCCTGCCTCAGCCTCCCGAGTAGCTGGGACTACAGGTGCCAGCCACCTCGCCCGGCTAATTTTGTATTTTGAGTAGAGACAGGGGTTTCACTGTGTTGGACCAGGATGGTCGATCTCCTGACCTGTTGATCCGCCCGTCTCGGCCTCTAAAGTGCTGGGATTACAGGCTTGAGCCACAGCGCCCGGCCTCTTTCTTTTGGGGAGGCCAGTCTCGCTGTGCTCCAGGCTGGAGTGCAGTGGCCTGATCTGCGGCTCACTGCAAGCTCCGCCTCCGGGTTCCACGCCATTCTCCGCCTCAGCCTCCCAAGTAAGCTGAGACTGAAACCACGCCACCGCATGGCCCCAGTTTTGTATTTTCAGTAGAGGCGGGGTTTCACCATGTTAGCAGGATAGTCTCGATCTCCTGACCTGCGTGATCCACCATACCGGCCTCCCCAAAGTGCTGGGATTACAGGCTTGAGCCACGGCGCCCGGCCCTCTTTTCTTTTTTTTTTTTTTTTCTTTTTTTTTTTTTTTTTTTTTTTGAGGCAGTCACCAAGCTCTGCGTAGCCCAGGCTACAGAGTGCAGTGGCGGATCTCAGCTCACTGCAAGCTCCGCCTCCGGGTTCGCCATTCTCCAGCCTCAGCCTCCCGAGTAGCTGGGACTACGAAGCCGCCACCTAAGCCCAGCTAGTTTTGTATTTCTTAGTAGAGGCGGGGGTTTCACCGTGTTTAGCCAGGATGGTCTCGATCTCCTGACCTCGTGATCCACCCATCTCGGCCTCCCCAAAAGTGCTGGGATTACAGGCTTGAGCCACAGCGCCGGCCTTTTTTTTTTTTTTTTTTTTTTTTTTTTTTTTTGAGGCGGAGTCTTGCTCTGCCGCCCAGACTGGAGTGCAGTGGCGGATCTCAGCTCACTGCAAGCTCGCCTCCCGAGTTCATGCCATTCTCACCTGCCTCAGCCTCAGTAGCTGGGACTACAGGCGCCAGCCACCCAGCGCCCGGCTAGTTTTGTATTTTTTAGTAGGAGACGGGGTTTCACCGTGTTAGCCAGGATGGTCTCGATCTCCTGACCTCGTGATCCGCCCGTCTCGGCCTCCCAAAGTGCTGGGATTACAGGCTTGAGCCACATCCCAGGCTGGTCTTGAACTCCTGGCCTCAAGTGATCCACCTGCCTCAGCCTCCCAAAGTGCTGGGATTTCAGGTGGGAGCCACCGCCCTGGCCTGGGACCTGATGTTGATGACCTCCTACTATGTGCACCTGCAGCTCTCCTGCATAGGCCTCAGCCCTCCTGCATGAGGACGCTGGGAGGCAGGTGCTCCCTATCAACCCGATGTTACAGTTGAACAAATTGAGCCCCGGAAAAGAAAACGTATTTGCCCAGGTCATGCGGTGAAGGAGTGGGGGATTCGAAGCCCAGGTCTGTCTGAAGCCAGAGTCACCTGGAGGAGAAAGAGCTGGAATTGAGAACTCAAGGAATGCGTGGAGGTGATCGGGTTCCACCCTACCCGGAAAGAAACAGAGGCTGGAGACATGAGACTGTGTTGCTATTTCCTGCCATCATCCCTTAGGCCCTGTTGAGGCCCTACCACAAGCCTGGCCCTGCAGCCCAGTGGCTAGGAGAAATTAGACACAAAATAATAATAACAGCGATGATCTTTGAGCACCTATAATGCCAGGCTCCATGGTAAGAGCTTTCTTTGTTTTTGTTTTGTTTTGTTTTGTTTTGTTTTGAGACAGAGTCTTTTTGTCACCCAGGCTGAAGTGCAATGGTGTGATCGTGGCTCACTGTAGCCTTCACCTCCCGGGTTCAAGCGATTCTCCTGCCTCAGTCTCCCGAGTAGCTGGGATTACAGGCGCGTGTCACTATGTCTGGCTAATTTTTGTATTTTTAGTAGAGACAGGGTTTCACCGTGTTGGCCAGGTTGGTCTCAAACTTCTGGCCTCATATGATCCGCCCACCTCAGCCTCCCAAAGTGTTGGGATTACAGGCATGAGTCACTGTGCCTTTCTTTGTATTTGTTCAAGTAATATCCTGAAATATGTACTATGTCTCGCACTTTATATAGAGGAGGAAACTGAGGCCAGCAAATGAGGCTGTCATGGGAGGTGGAGACAGGATTTGAACCTGCTTCAGTGCAGGAGGCTCAAGAGCCTCTGTCTTCTCTCAGGGCACGGTGTGGGAAGGTGGGAAGGAGGGAGGCCCACAGAGGCATGACCTCTGATTGCCACTGTCACCTGGGCCCGGCTCTTTGAAGTCTCTGCCAAGTGGGGAGGTGGCCGGAGGAGGGCCCTGCTCTGTGCAGCCTCCCCTCCCCCGGCCCACAGAGTTGAGCACAGAGGGACAGAGGCACGGAACCCCCAGAAATGTCCCTCCTCAGAAACAGGCTCCAGGACCTGCCTGCCCTGTGCCTCTGTGTGCTGGTCCTGGCCTGCATTGGGGGTGAGAAGAAGAGGGTGGAGGGATGTGGGGCCCACACCTGGTGGGTGTGAGTGTGGCTGTGTGTCCTGTGGCTCTGTAGCCACGTGAGACGTGAGTACGGAGCGTGTGCGTGTCGGGGAGTGTGTGTGTCAGTAGTTGAGACTAAAGTGTGAATATAACATTGGTACAAACTGGGATCATCTGTGCATGTGTGTGTGTGCGTGCGTGGAACTGGGAGTACACAGTCGTGGTAAAAGTGCATGTCTGTGTGCATGTATGTATTTGTGTGCACCTGTCTCTCTGTGGGGTACATGTGTGCAAAATATTTGAGTGTGTGGACACATGTGAGGGGGTCTGTGAGTGTGTGCTGGTGTGTACGTCTGTGTTTTGCATATGCATTTAATTTTTTTTTTTTTGAGACGAAGTCTCTGTCACCCAGTGCGTGACAGTGCAGTGGTGCGATCTCGGCTCACTGCATCACCTACCTCCCCAGTTCAAGCGATTCTCCTGCCTCAGCCTTCAGAGTATTTGGGACTACAGACGCACGCCACCACGCCTGCCTAATTTTTTATATTTTTGGTAGAGACAGGGTTTTGCCATGTTGACCAGGCTGGTCTTGAACTCCTGACTTCAGGTGATCCGCCCACCTTGGCCTCCCAAAGTGCTGGGATTACAGGCATGAGCCACCATGCCCGGCGATGTACTTTATTTTATTTTATTTTATTTTATTTTTTTTTTTTTTGAGACGGGGTCTCGCTCTGTCGCCCAGGCTGGAGTGCAGTGGCCAGATCTCAGCTCACTGCAAGCTCCGCCTCCCGGGTTCCCGCCATTCTCCTGCCTCAGCCTCCCGAGTAGCTGGGACTACAGGCGCCCGCCACCTCGCCCGGCTAGTTTTTTGTATTTTTTAGTAGAGACGGGGTTTCACTGTGTTAGCCAGGATGGTCTCGATCTTGTGACCTCGTGATCCGCCCGTCTCGGCCTCCCAAAGTGCTGGGATTACAGGCTTGAGCCACCGCGCCCGGCCTACTTTATTTTAAAATGGGATCATATTCTAGATCAGTGTCATCCAGTAGAAATTTAAATTTTTAACACAGGGCCGGGCACATTGGCTCATGCCTGTAATCCCAGCACTTTGGGAGGCCGAGGCGGGCAGATCACAAGGTCAGGAGATTGAGACCATCCTGGCTAACGGACGGGTAAAAACCTGTCTCTACTAAAAATACAAAAAATTAGCCACACATAGTGGCACACACCTGTAGTCCTAGCTACTTGGGAGGCTGAGGCCAGAGAATCACTTGAACCCAGGAGGCGGAGCTTGCAGTGAGCCAAGATCGCGCCACTGCACTCCAGCCTGGGCGACAGAGCAAGACTCAGTCTCAAAAAAAAAAAAAAGAAATTAACACGTATATAGCACCTACAATGTGCAAGGCACCATTCTATGTGCATCGTATGTATTAACTCTTAATTCTCACAATAACCCTGTGGTAGGTACTATTATCCCATTCTACAGAAGGGGAAACTGAGTCATGGGGAGAGAGGATAAGTCACTGGCCAAGGCACACAGCCGGCCACATGTGGCCCCTGCGTGATGGTTGGTCTCTGTAGGCGAGGCTTTGTCCAGACGCGTGGGTAGAAGGTCTGGCCTGGAAAGAGGAACTGACAGCAAGGCTGAGCCAATGTCTGCCCCTGGGGGCAGAAAGTCACCTCCTGCTTTCCCTCCACTGTCCATAGAGGTAGCTTAGACAGGGTGGGGGTCACAGGAGAACTAAGGGGGAAAGGGGTAGTTCCTGGGCAGCAAAATCAGGTGGTGAAGGGAGGCATCAGAGGATGGCAATTAGAGAGGCCATTAGAGGGAAACCATAGGCAGACAGGGTGACAGGAGAGACTACTGACACAAGGTGAAGAGATGGCCCGGCCGGACGGGGTGGCTCACATCTGTAATCCCAGCATTTTGGGAGGCTGAGGTGGGTGGATCACTTGAGGTCAGGAGTTTAAGGCCCCAACATGGCGAAAACCCATCTCTACTTAAAATACAAAAATTAGCCGGGCATGGTGGCACATGCCTGTAATCCTAGCTACTCAGGAGGCTGAGGCAGGAAAATTGCTTGAATCCAGGAAGTGGAGGTTGTAATGAGACAAGATCATGCCACTGCACTCCACCCTGGACAACAGAGCAAGAGACTGACTCTGTCTCAAAAAAAAAAAAAAAAAAAAAGGGAGAGAGAGAGAGATGACTGATGGTTGAAGGAGGGGTAAGCGGTCAGGGGACATATACGGGTAAAGGCAGGAGGCAAGAGGACTGGCAGGGGGCTGCCCCTGGGCCACCAGGAGTGACACAGGATGAGCATGGCGGGAAAGGGAGAAGGGGGGATTGTAGGGTCCCAGCCCGCCCAAGTTGCCCTCTGGTTCCACCTAGCATGCCAGTCAGAAGCCTATGAAGGAACCCCCAGCCCCCCACCAAAGCTAAAGATGAGTCACTGGAGCCTGGTGACGGGCAGGATGAAGGAGCTGCTGGAGCCAGTGTTGAACAGGACCAGAGACAGGTGGCAGTGGTTCTGGTGAGTGTGTGCTGGACTGGGTGGCAGGAGAGGACTCCTGGGTCTGAGGGAGGAGGGGCTGGGGCCCTGTATCTGGAGTCTGAAAGGGAAGAGGAAGGGCTAGGGCCTGGGCTCAGGTCTGAGGAGGAGAGTGGGGGCCCTGGGCTCCTGGGTCCTGAGGGAGGAGGTTCAAGGCCAGGTCACAAAGGAAGAGCTGCAGGGGAGACCTGGGGCCTGGGTCAAGGAGGAAGGGCTGGGGCCTGGGCCAGGTCTGGAAGAGGGGCTGGGGCAGGTCAGGAAGGGCACAGGGCTGGGCAGGCCTGAAGGGAAGGGCACAGGGGCCACGGGCAGGTCAAGGGAAGGAAGACACAAGGGGCTGGACTGGGCAAAGGGGCAGGGAACTGGGGAGCTGGGCCTGGAGTCTGAAAGGAGAGAGGAGGGGCTGGGGGGCCTGGACTCCTGGGTCTGAGGGAGGAGGGCCTGGGGGCCTGGACTCCTGGGTCTGAGGGAGAAGGAGGGGCTGGGGCCTGGACTCCTGGGTCTGAGGGAGGAGGGGCTGGGGCCGGAACCCCTGGGTTTCAGGGGAGGAGGAAAGGGCGGCAGTGGGGCTGTGACCCCTAGGTCTGGGAGGAGCAGTGGGTTAGAGCTGAGAGCAAGAACTGGGTCAGAGAAAGGAGCAGATAAATGGGGCAGAGAACACCTGGGGAGAGCTGGGGCCTCCACTGTGATGTCCTCTCTCCCTCAGGAGCCCCAGCACCTTCCGGGGCTTCATGCAGACGTACTATGACGACCACCTCAGGGACCTGGGTCCGCGCACCAAGGCCTGGCTCCTCAAATCCAAAGAAAGCCTCTTGAACAAGACCCACAGCCTGTGCCCCAGGATTGTCTGTGGGGACAAGGACCAGGGTTAAAATATTCATAAAAGCCAGGTGTGGTTGTGGCGGGTGCCTGTAGTCCCAGCGACTCAGGAGGCTGAGGTTGAAGGATGGCTTGAGCCCAGGAGTCCGAGACCAGCCTGGGCAACACAGCGAGATCCCTTGGGGGGGAAACAAAAAGAAATAAAAAAAGTTCATACTTCTCCAATAAATAAAGTCTCACCTGTGTCCCTGTCTGGATCCTTCCCCAGTGTGACCAGAAGAAAACCCACCCCACCCCCTCCCAGGAATTAATGAGTAGAAGAGGTGACACCTGATGGGGAAGGGAGAGTTGGGGGGTAGGGAAGGGTATCAAGGGATAACACCCTATTGTGGGTTTGTGGAGAATGGGGGACTTCGAGGCGCACCAGTTTCAGGAGGGTGAGGGCAGGAGTGCAGGTGGAGTCAGCAGGTCCCCATGATGGCCCTCATTGAGAACTTCGCCCTTGTCTCCCACAAGCTCTGACTCCATTCCCAGTGGGCACCCAGCACCTCCAACCCCTCCACAGCCCCCAAGCCAGCCTCTGTCAGAGGCAAATTCTCGGAGTGAGGGTTCCCTGTCACTTGAGTGAAGGTTCCCTGTGGCGTGACCTTGGGGGATGTCATTGCCCTTTCTGTCCCCATCCACCCCCTCAGCGGTTCTGTTGGCCAGGACTTTGGCCTAGACAAAGGATGGGGGTGGTGGCTGTGGAGCGGAAGTGGGTCTCAAACGCTATAAAGCCTCTCTATGCCTGTCCGGAGCTGGTGAGGACAGCCTGCGAGTCTGGTAAGAGAGGGACCCAGGGTGCGGGGGCAGGGGGGCGTCAGCAGGGAGAGGGCAAAGATCGATAAAGTAGGAATTGTAGGAGGCACAATGTTAGAAGCCCGTGTTGGAACTGTGACTTTGTGTGAGTGTGTGTGTGTGTGATGGAGTCTTGCTATATTGCCCAGGCTAGACTCAAACTCCTAGGCTCAAGCAATCCTCCTCCCTCAGCCTCCGCAGTAGCTGGGACTATAGGTGCACCACCACACTCCGTAAATCACAGAATTTAGAAACGTAGACTATTTGAACCTCTGCATAGAGTTGGGGTGGCTGAGGAGGGGAGGATCCCTTGAGCCCAGGAGTTTGAGGCTGCAGTGAGCTATGATCTTGCCACTGTGTTCCAGCCTGGGTGACAGAGAAACCCCATTTCTAAAAAAGAAAAAGGGCTAGGCATATTGTCTCATGCCTGTAATCCCAGCACTTTGGGAGGCCGAGGCGGGTGGATCACCTGAGGTCAAGAGTTCAAGACCAGCCTTACCAGCATGGTGAAACCCCATCTCTACTAAAAATACAAAAATTAGCCAGGTGTGGTGGCGTGTGCCTGTAATCCCAGCTACTCCGGAGGCTGAGGCAGGAGAATTGCTTGAACCCGGGAGGCGGAGGTTGCAGTGAGCCCAGATCATGCCACTGTACTCCAGCCTGGGTGACAGAACAAGACTCAATCTTGGGGGAAAAAAAAGAATGAAAGAATTTAAAAATCTAAAAAAGAATTGTAGGCTGGGCGCGGTGGCTTACACCTGTAATCCAAACGCTTTGGGAGGCCGAGGTGGATGGATCACTTGATGTCAGGAGTTGGAGACCAGCCTGGCCAACATGGTGAAACCCCGTCTCTACTAAAAATACAAAAATTAGACAGGTGTGGTGGTGCATGCTTGTATTCCCAGTTACTCAGGAGGCTGAGGCAGGAGAATCACTAGAACCCGGGAGACAGAGGTTGCAGTGAGCCAAAATTGTGCCATTGCACTCCAGCCTGGGCAACAGAGCAAGACCCTGTCTCAAAAAAAAAAAAAAAGAATTGTAGACCATTTGCTTGAGCCGTTCTTTCTCCAGGGATCAGATTTAAACCTCTTTCTGATGTAGCTTCCTCATCTCCTACGTGTGGATGATGATATTGTGCCCTGTGCATGTTCTTCGTAACCAAAAGTGCCTCCCTCATAGGGCGGGTGAGAACTCAATGAGCAGATGCAGGGACATGAGGTCTGACTTAGGGCTTTTGATCTAGTGTGGGTCCTTAATGGTGTCTGCAGAGCACCTCCCTGCACTGACTCAGGCTTAGCAAAGGGCAGGGGCTTTGCTGTGTTCCTGCTGGGCCCAGAACTGTTTAGGTGCTCAAGAAAGCCTTCTAGGCTGGGCTCAGTGGCTCACGCCTGTACTCCCAGCACCTTGGGGAGGCCGAGATGGGAGGATCGCTTGAGCCCAGGAGTTCCAGACCAGCCTGGGCAACAAAGCAAGTCCCCCATCTCTACAAAAGAATAAAAATTAGCAGCCAGGCATGGTGGCTCACGCCTGTAATCCCAGCACTTGGGGAGGCCAAGGCAGGCAAATCACTTGAGGTTAGGAGTTCAAGACCCGCCTGGACAACATAGTGAAACCTCATCTCTACTAAAAATACAAAACTTAGGTGGGGCGCAGTGGCTCACGCCTGTAATCCCAGCACTTTGGGAGGCCGAGGCAGATGTATCATGAGGTCAGGAGTTCAAGACCAGCCTGGCCAGCATGGTGGAACCCCATCTCTACTAAAAATACAAAAAATTAGCCAGGCATGGTGGCAGGCACCTGTAATCCCAGCTCCTTGGGAGGCTGAGGCAGGAGAATTGCTTGAACCCCAGAGGCAGAGGTTGCAGTGAGCTGAGAACACACCACTGCATTCCAGCCTGGATGACAGAGCAAGACTCCATCTCAAAAAAACAAAAACAAAAACAAAAAGCAGCCAGGCGTGGTGGCGGATGCCTGTAATCCCAGCTACTGGGGAGGCTGAGGCAGGAGAATTTCTTGAACCTGGGAGGTATGGGTTGCGGTGAGCCAAGATCGCACCATTATACTCCAACCTGGGTGACAGAGTGAGATTCCGTTTCAAAAAAGGAAATAAAAAAAAAAAAAGAATTAAAATGTCAAAATCAGGAGTAGAATCACAGGATGTTGGAAAGTGAGGCCCAAGAAGGGGGCTGTGTCCAAGTCCATGCATGGGAAACTTGACTTGGACACCGAGTACACACAGAGCAGGATCTCAGTCCCCCCACCAGAGTGGGGCATGACCACAGGAACAGCCGCCTCCAGTCAGCCTGCCATATGACCCCCACTCAATGTTCCAGGTCTCCCGACACCATGGGCACACGATTCCTCCTGGCTCTGTGTCTCGTCCTCCTGGTACTGGGATTCGGTGAGTGGGGAGGCGAATGAGCTCCAAGCATCTTCTCAGCTCAGGCCCTTCTTACCCCTGCCTCTGCCCTCTCCCCTCATTCCTGCCTCCTTTCCCCCTGCTGCAGCCCCATGGGCTCCCCTGACACACTCTCCCCCTGCAGAGGTCCAGGGGGCCCAACTCCCCCAGCAAGATGAACGGCCCAGCCCGGCCTTGCTCAGCCAGGTGCAGGAATCTCTCTCCAGTTACTGGGAGTCAGCAAAGGCAGCCGCCCAGAAGCTGTATGAGAAGACATACCTGCCTGCTGTAGACGAGAAACTCAGGTAGCACCTGCCCCTGGAGAAATGGGGTCTGGCCCGTACCACCGACTGTATCCGGGACCCAGAAGTTCAGGCCCCAGCCCCTCCACCCTCACACCCAGGAGTCCGGGCCCCCAGCCCCCCCTCCCTCAGACCCAGGAGTCCAGGCCCCCAGCCCCCCCTCCCTCAGACCCAGGAGTCCGGGCCCCCAGCCTCTCCTCCCTCAGACCCAGGAGTCCGGGCCCCCAGCCTCTCCACCCTCAGACCCAGGAGTCCAGGCCCCCAGCCCCTCCTCCCTCAGACCCGGGCCCCCAGCCCCTCTTTCTCCCTCAGACCCAGGAGTCCAGGCCTCAGCCCCTCCTCCCTCAGACCCAGGAGTCCAGGCCCCCAGCCCCTCTTCCCTCTAACCCTCTGTGCTTTCTCCCCAGGGACTTGTACAGCAAAAGCACAGCAGCCATGAGCACTTACACAGGCATTTTTACTGACCAAGTTCTTTCTGTGCTGAAGGGAGAGGAATAACAGCCAGACCCTCCATCTGTGGACAAGGGGAGAGTCCCCCGCTCCCCTGATCCCCCAGGTTCGGACTGGGCTCCCCCTTCCCAGTAGCTCTTGCATCCTGCTCCCAACTCTAGCCTGAATTCTTTTCAACAAAAAATACAATTCAAGTTGCTTCTCATGGATGGCACTGCTTTTCTGAGGACTCAGGGGCCAAGATGGAGGCGATGACTCAGTCCAGCCAACATTTAATCAGCACCTACTGTTGTGTATGGAGCCCTAACCCATGGGTCCGTGGGAATAAAACAGTGAATAGTAACAATAAATAATCGAAACAGCAATTAGAACTACTCTTTATTGAAGTCCAGCTTTCTCTCTCTCTCTCTTTTTTTTTTTGAGGTTGGGTTTCACTCTGTCACCCAGGCTGGACTGCAGTGGTGCAATCTCAGCTCACTGCACCCTCCGCCTCCAAGGCTGCAGCGATTCTCTGTGCCTCAGCCTCTGGAGTAGTTGGGATTACAGGCATGTGCCACTGTGCATGGTTAATGTTTGTATTTTTAGTAGACACAGGGTTTTGCCATGATGGCTAGGCTGGTCTCAAACTCCTGACCTCAAGTGATCCACCTGCCTCGGCCTCCCAAAGTACTGGGGTGAGAGGCATGAGCCACCGCGCCAGGCCAAAATCCGGCTTTCTCATTTGTAAAATGACAAATCATAGACACAGCTAGTCCACAGTGGCCTCTGACAGTCTCCAGTTGTTAACGGTGGATGGTGTCCAGGTTCTTGGCGTCTTGAACAAAGAACTGAACAAAACAGACAAACAAAGCAAGGAAGAAATGAAGGGATTTATTGAAAATGAACGTACACTCCACAGTGTGGGAGCGGGCCCAAGCATATGGGTTCAAAAGTCCTGTTACAGAATTTTTGGGAGTTTAAACTCCCTCCCTAGAGGATTCCCCTTCCACTGGTTACTTCCGGTACACCCTATGTAAATGAAGAGGATGAAGAAAAGTTACAAAGTTATTTACCGCCTACAGGAGAGGATGTTTCCTGTTATAGCTGAAGTGAACTGGCCTTATGTTCCCTGCCTCCAGACCCTATTTTCCTGCCTCACCGTTGCTGGACTAACACATTTTTTATTTTATTTATTTTGTTTTGAGATAAGGTCTTGCTCTGTCGCCCAGGCTGAAGCGCAGGGGTGAGATCTTGGCTTACTCTAGGCTTGACCTCTTGGGCTCAAGAGATCCTCCCATCCCAGCCTCCCAAGTAGTTGGGACTAGAGATGCCTACTGCCACACCTGGCTAATTTTTTGTATTTTTAGTAGAGACGGGGTTTTGCCATGTTGCCTAGGCTAGTCTCCGATTCCCAGGCTCAAGCGATCTGCCCACCTTGCCCTCCCAAAGTGCTGGGATTACCGGTGTGAACCACTGCACCAGGCCTGGGCTGACACTTTAAATGTGCCACTGCAATCAGGTATAAAGGTCCTGTGGCAGAGGCGAGAATGGTGCTCAAGTCAGTGCTGCATTGGGCGGGACCCAAGACGACAGACCTCTAGGGCTGGCACAGTGGCTCACGCCTGTAATCCCAGAGCTTTGCTTAGCCAAGGTGGGCAGATCATCTGAGGTGAGGAGTTCAAGACCAGCCTGGCCAATATGGTAAAAACACAAAAATAAAACACAAAAATTTATCTAATAAAAACACAAAAATTAGCCAGGGTGGCCTGCGCCTGTAATCCCAGTTACCTGGAGGCTGAGGCAGGAGAACTGCTTGTACCCAGGAGGCAGAGATCGGGCCACTGCACTCTAGCCTGGGCAGCAGAGTGAGACTCTGTCTCAAAAAAAAAAAAAAGAAAAAAAAAGAAAAAAGAAAAACTTATTTTAAAAAAAATGCAAGTAAAAAGCACAGAAGGCAGAAGGTGCAAATAAGCAGAGGCTCCATGGTCTGAAGGAGGCCACTGCTGGGACCATGAATGAAGGGGGCTGGGGGCCGAGATTCCTGTATCCTGAGGAAGTCCAGGGTGGTCCTGCTCCCCAAGTCCCATGGGTGGGGCTATTGGTCTCTGGAGATCCACGGCTTGTGTTTCTCCTAATCTGCTTGGCATTAACCTCCAGCCAGGCTTTCAACACCCTTGGGGCAGTTTTCCCAGGTCCTGGGGCTGGGCAGCTGAGTCCAGTAAAAAACAGGGGCCCTGGAGAGGGACTGTGGGCAATGCCCCCAAGTCGCCGGGGCCTGGGAAGAACGGAGGCTGCCAAGCGCAGGAGGTGGTGGGGAGGGGGAGACCCTGGAGTAACAATCCCTGCTCTGTCCACTTGGTTCCCACGGACTCGAGCCAAACCAAAGCACTGCCCGGACCAGTTCGGCTTCCAACCAATACTGGTGCTGGCCTCAGACTCCTCCTTCCTTTCTCAGAACCCCATTCCCCTCAGGGGCCCCAGAGTCCAGGCCCCTAGATTCTTCTTCTCCTAGGACTCAGGAGTCTGGGACCCCCCAATCCCTTCTCCTCAGGACCTAGAAGGTTGGATCCCCAGTCCCCTTCTCCCTTAGAACCTGAAATCACAGCCCTTGATCAGTATTTTGCGCCCCCTAGTGGAGAGAACAGTGGGTCTATCATGTGACTTACAGTAGGAATGGCAGAATTTTTTACTTACTATGATTCTTAGTTTTTTTAGAGACAGGGTCTCACTCTGTCGCCCAGGATGGAGTGCAGTAGTGTGATCACAGCTAATTGCAACCTCGAACGAACTCCTGGGCTCCGGCATCCCTCCCACCTCAGCCTCGGAGTAGCTGGACCACAGATGGATGCCACCACACTGCCTAATTTTTTAAATTTTTAGTAGAGCTAGGATCTCGCTATGTAGCCAAGGCTGGTCTTAAACTCCCAAGCTCAAGCGATCCTTCTGCCTCAGCCTCCCAGAGTGCTAGGATTACAGGCATGAGCCACCAAGCCTGGACAGAATGGCAGAATTTATTTGGTCACTCAACAGAGCGTAGGAAGGCTCTGCAGGGAACCTGGCTCCACAGGAGCCCTGTCCAAGATCACACTTTTCATCAGAAGCTGAGACCTCGTCATGCTCCAGCACGTTGGCCCTTGCAGTGTATGAGACTTGGAGGGCACATTGGGGCAGTTTGTATTTACAGCCTAGAGCACAGTTGGGGTTGCAGTGAGGCTGGTGAAAGTTTCAAAGCCCCTCACTTGGCCGGGCCCAGTGGCTCACGCGTGTCATCCCAGCACTTTGGGAGGCCGAGGCAGGCAGATCACGAAGTCAGGAGATCGAGACCATCCTGGCTAACACAGTGAAACCCCGTCTCTACTAAAAAAAAAAAAAAATTATCCCGGTGTGGTGGCCGGCGCCTGTAGTCCCAACTACTCGGGAGGCTGAGGCTGGAGAATGGTGTGAACCTGGGAGTCGGAGCTTGCGGTGAGCCGAGATGGCGCCACTGCACTCCAACCTGAGGCAAGACTCTGTCAAAAAAAAAAAAAAAGGGCCCGTCACTTGCCTGGGCTTTCCATGGTCCTCTACCTAAATTTGTACAAGTAATTTTGTACTTTTTTTTTTTTTTTTTTGAGACAGTTTCCCTCTTGTTGCCCAGGCTGGGAGTGCAATGGCATGATCTCGGCTCACTGCAACCTCTGCCTCCCGGGTTCAAGCGATTCTCCTGCCTCAACCTCCCGAGTAGCTGGGATTACAGGCATGTGCCACCACACTCAGCTAGTTTTGTACTTTTAGTAGAGACGGGGTTTCACCATGTTGGCCAGGCTGGTCTCAAACTCCCGACCTCAGGTGATCTGCCTGCCTCGGCCTCCCAAAGTGCTGGGATTACAGGCATGAGCCACCGCGCCCTGCTGAGGCATGAAGTTTTCTAAGATTCCTTCTTGCCCTGTGTTAGCCCTCAGAGAGGTAAGTCACTCACCTTCTACACTTAGAGAGCCTCATATTTTCTTTCAGCAATAATCCCCAGGGCAGTGCTGGAGATATAGCAGTGACCACAACAGTCCAGGGTCAGCCCGCCCAGTTGGGGAGACACACCCACCCCTGACAGTGATGACACAAAGTGAGCAGGGGTGGGGTGGAGGAGCTGAGGAGGCAAGGGAGGATGGGAAAGCAACCCAGAGAGAGCTTCCTAGAGCGAGAGCTAGTATTACAGAGCTGAGACCTAGAGGAAAGTGGAGGAAACCGATAATAAAATGATAATTAAACATTTAGAATATCCCAATGCAAAGCTTACTCTCTTTCCAGGTAATATATAAAGTTCATAATCACAGCGCCCCGAATATTGACCACTGAAGCATGAGGCCCAGGGCCTGATGTTTTACATTCGCGATCTAACTACGTCTTCCCAATAACACAGGGGGGCAAAACGGGAAGACGAATAATGAGTACGATTATAATCCCTAGTTTATAAAAGGGGAGAAACTGAGGCTCAGAGATGCCACTTGTCACCAGCCTGGCCAACACGGTGAAACTCCGTCTCTACTTACAAAAAAAAAAAATTAGCCAGGCGTGGTGGCGCGCTCCTGTGATCCCAGCTACTTGGGAGGCTGAGGCAGGAGAATCACTTGAACCCGGGAGGCCGAGGTTGCAGTGAGCCGAGATCGCGCCATTGGTGGACAGAGTGAGACTTCATCTAAAAAAAAAAAAAAAAAAAGAGAGAGAGTGAGAGAGAGAGAGATGTCACTTGTCCAGGATCTCTTATCCGGTCAGTAGCACCACAAGGATTTGAACCCTGGCCAGACGTCCACCCAATTTCACGTGCGAAGAGTTAACGGCCTCCTAGAGTCTTGTCCTCTCTGGGCCTCCGTAACACCCTCTCCAAGCCAGGGATCTCCCAGCACATGGCCGGGTTTAGAGCTGTACGAAGACACACAGCTAATGAAAAACTGTGGAATTCTCAGAGCCTGTGAAGCCTAGTCCAGGGATGCGAGGTTTGGACCACTAAGGGAACGCGCATGCGTGCTAGGCAGGGCCGACCGAAGGCTTCGGGGTGTATCATAGGGTCTCATCGCAGGTGTGTTGGCCGTAAGACCCCTGGAATTGGAATTCTAAATACACAGAAAGGCTATGAGCTCAGGAGACTTGGACGAAAGAGTTGTGTTAGGAAGAGGGGTCAGAAGACAAGGGTGCTGGGCAAAAGGCTTGCTCTTCGACTCCGAATACGGTGGCCAGAAAGGTTTCTCTGACGAAAGAGGGGCGTGGTTCGAAGCCGTACTGTGGCCGGTAAAGCTCAAGAAACATGGAACGAAAAGGACGAAAAGAATCGGCAGGGAGAAGCGGACAGGATGGCCCGAAAGGCTCATATAACCGAAAACGTGGGTTAATGTGAAGGGGCGGAAGAGACAACTTATGGGAGGTGCATGCTGGCAGAGAAAGTCCTGGAGTTCGGAACATACAGTGTTTCTATTAGGTGGAAACAGCCTGCGGGAAAGAAATACGGTGGCCAGCCGAAAGCGGCCTTTCTGAGAGGCGTGGCTGCGGCACTCTTGCCGGATACGGTGGCCCGGCGGGGCTAGAAAGCATGAAATCTCGCGCGATTACGCTGCGCCGTCGGGGACGGGGCGGGGCTGGCGGCGGGGGCGGGGACCCGGAGCGGGAAGATGGCGGCGGCGCAGGAGGCGGACGGGGCCCGCAGCGCCGTGGTGGCGGCCGGGGGAGGCGGCTCCGGTCAGGTACGGAGGCCGAGAGGGGACTGAGGGGGTTCTTCCCCAGTCGGGGGGCCTACCACGGGGCGGGTCCTGCTCTTTGTGGTGGAATCCAGTGCACTGGGGGCCCCTTGCCCAGAGGGACCTTGAATACCCGGCCCAGGGAGGGCCGGACCGCCCGGGAGGCCGGACGGTGCCGCGAACGGGGCCCTGTTGCGTGTCGGGTCCCTTGCGCGCTCGCGCCGGGCTGCCACCAGCCTTATCGCTCGAGCCGGGAAGACAGTGGCTCGGAGGGGCGCAGGCTTGTGCCTTGGCGCGCTGGCTTCTCGACTCCGCGATTCTAGGCTCTGAGGCCGTTTCTAGAGTGATCTGGTGTTCAGGTTTCGTTGTAGTGCTGGAGGTGTGCGCAGTGATTAATTGAGAGTTTTCTAGCTCTGGGGAAGTCAGGATAAGCAGGGCATGGCCGACAGACCCATTTTACAGACGGGAATCCAAGGAACAGTGAGACTAAGGCGCTTCCAGAAGGTCATCCCGGTTAGGTTTGTAACTTTATGTAGAAGTTACAAGACATTGCTGACACAGGGACTAGTATGGATGTGCTTTTAACATGAACTAGTCCTATGGGTTAATTAGTCCATGTACGGATGACTTCTGACCCACTGCTGCCTTAACACACTGCAGAGCATACCATTTCAGGCAGCTACCGTTCAGGCATTTGGGGAATAGATGGAGACATCAAGGTGCTGTCGACCCACCCACTGGGATGTCACTGACATGTAGGAGGCAGCTCAGGGGAAAGGAGTGCAGGTTGAGAGGGGAGAATGAAGCTGACTCTCTGTATGACCTTGGGCAAGTTCCTTTCCCTCTTTAGGCCTTTATTTCTCCCCTGTTAACTGCAGAGGTTGGACAGGAGGGCCAGCCATATCCCTGCTGTCATGGGACGGGGAGAGGAGACTGACATGTAAACAAACAGTTATAATCCTGAATGATTAGGTTGGTGACAGAAGTCTGTGTCCAGGGACTGGGGGAGCCCAGAGAAAGATGAAGTTGGTGTGATAGAGCCCACTATATCTGCTCTGAATCTATTCAGCATTCTCATCCAGAGCCTGGCCTCAGGGACAGCTCAGGAAATGTGTGTTGAGTTAGTGCTGGAATGAAGGTTCAGTTCCTGTCTTCAGGGGTTTTCTAGTCTTGCTGAAAGGAGGTCGTTTCCCCTCTGGGTTTCTGTTGATTATTGGGTTGGTGGTGGATTGAGAGACCAGGGCCCAGGTTGTTCTGATTGCCCTGAGCTTCCAGATGGCACTCTGATCTTCTCTTGTACCAACTCTGCTTAAAAACAATCAAGACTTACCCCTTTGCCTTTAGGACAAAGTACAAATTCTTTTATAAATCACAGCTTCGCATGATCCGACTCTTTTCTTCAGACTAGACTAGGATTTCTCAAGCTCGGCACTGTCAACATTTTGAATTGGATAATGCTTTGTTTGGGGGACTGCCCTGCACATTTTAGGAAGTTTAGCAGCATCCCTGGCCTCTACACACTAGATGTCAGTAGCTCAGTAGCATCCATGCCCCTCCCCAGTTGTGACAACCATAAATGTCTCCAGACATTGCTAAATGTTCCAGGAGCAGGGGGGCAAAGTCATCCCTGCATGAGAACCACTGCGCTAAAGGGGATCCACTGCTCTGAAACCTATTTTATTTCTAAACCTCTTTTATTGCCTCTCAGTTTCTTTCCTCGCAGTCTATGCACAGATCTCTCCCCTCTTTAGTTAGTTGATGTGTGTTAGTCCTACAGATTTCAGATGTTCCCTCCTGCAGAAAGCCCTCTTTGACTGTCTGGGATCCCCTGTGCCAGGCCTGCACCAGCTGGGTTTCACTGTCTGGGGACTGGTCTCCTCCACTGGACTGGGAGCCCCAGGAGGGCAGAGCCGGGACTGCCTTGATCACCACTGCTTCCTTAGCACCACTCAGCTCAGGGTTGGGCACAGAGGAGGTGCTCAGTGTTTGTAGAATGAGTAGATCTTGAAACAGAGGCTGGGCTGAGGTGAAATTCCCTGATGTGCAGTGGTGGATTCAGGTAATCAGTGAAGACATGCCGTAAAATGTAGCTTCCTCCCGCTCTTGCCTAGCCCTGGTGGTCTTAGCTGCTTCTTGGGCCCCTTAGCAGATGTTGCTGGGCATTGTGTGTGCGCGTCGATGTGCAGATCCAAGAGCAGAACTAACTGTGTCTTAGTCACTGATGTGTCCACAGCCACTGCCACCCTTCTCCCATGCCCAGGGCCTAGTGCACAGCAGGCAGACCCTCGCCCCAGTCTCCTGCTTTAGCCAGCATGCTCCTATAGCCAGGAACTCAGCTTTGCCATTCATTCCTTCAGCGAATACAAATTGAGTCTACTACATGCTAGGCCTTGTTCTGATGCTGGGGATACAGCTGTGAACAAAATAGGTGCTGCCCTCTTGAAGGCCCTTATCCTTGTGTTCTAGTTGGAGCTGAATTTGTAGGGGAAGCACAGACAGGGACACACAGTGAACAAGATAAATAAGAAAAACAGCAGTTCAGATGACTCTGTGTGCCATGGACAGAAATAAAGCTGGGATGGGAATAGGAAGTGAGGGGTGGGTAGAAGAGTTGCAATTAAATAGGGTAGTCTAGGAAGGCCTCTCTGAGGAGGTGATGCTTGAACAAAGACCTGAAGGAAGTGAGAGAGGGAGTCCCAAAGATACGAGGGAAAAGCCTTTCAGGCAAAGGAACAGCCAGTGCGAAGGCCCTGAGGTGGGAGGTGCCTAGTGTGATGAAGGAATGTCAAGGAGATTGGAGCGGGTGAGGGGAGAGGAGTGGCTGGGGACAGATGCAGATTATGCCAGGCTTTGGAGGCCTTGGGGAGGACTTGGACTTTACTCAGGGAAATAGGAGCTGAAAACTCTGTCACCACAATCTCAGCTCACTGCAACCTCTGTCTCCTGGGTTCAGGCAATTCTCCTACCTCAGCCTCCCAAGTAGCTGGGATTATAAGCATCTGCCACCACACCCAGCTAATTTTTGTATTTTTAGTAGAGACAGGGTTTCACCAGGTTGGCCAGGCCGGTCTTAAACTCCTGACCTCAGGCAATCTGCCTGCCTCAGCCTCCCAAAGTGCTGGGATTTCAGGCATAAGCCACCATGCCCAGCCTTGTAGTATAATTTAGATGGTATAACGTTAGTTAACCTGTTGTCAGGGTAGAGTTCGTTGACTCCTGGTCCATTTATGCAGTTGTGTGGTGCAGCCATCACCACAGTCTGGTCTGAGAAAGCTTCTGTCTCCTCAAAAAGTTCCCTTTTGCAGTCTCTGCTGCTCCCAGCCCTAGGCAGCCACAGAGGTGTTATCTCTGTAATTTTCTACAAATTTCTTAAACAAGGACCTAAACAACATCCAGTCTTTTGTGTCCAGCTTCTTTCATTGGGCATAATGGGTTTGAGGTTCATGTTGTTACACAGATCTGCAGTTGTTCCTTTTATTTTATTTTTTACAACCTAGGATCAGGGAAATTTGGCCTTTGGGGAAATCCTAAAGTACACGCTCTCACTTGTTCCTTTTCACTGCTGAGTAGCAGTCCACAGACGTGACACAGTTTATTCTTTCATACCTCGAAGGATATTTGGGTTGTTTATAGTTTTTGGCTATTGCCAATAATGCTGCTATGAACGTTCATGTACAAGCTTTTCTGTGGCAGTATTTCTTTTCTTTTTTTTTTTTTAGTAAAGACAGACAGGGTCTCCCTGTGTTGCCCAGGCTGGTCTCCAACTCCTGGGCTCAAGGGATCCTCCTGCCTTGGCCTCCCAAAGTGCTAGGATTATAGGCATGAGCCACCACACCCGGCCATTGTTTGTTTTTGAGGCAGAGTCATGCTCTGTCGCCTAGGCTGTAGTGCAGTGGTGCGATCCTGGCTCACTGTAGCCTCATCCTCCAAGGCTCAATTGATCTTCCCGCCCCAGCCTCCTGAGTAGCTGGGACCACAGTCATGCACCACCACACCTGGCAAATTTTGGTATTTTTTATAGAGATGAGGTTTTGCTGTGTTGCTCAGGTTGGTCTTGAACTCCAGGGCTCAAGCAGTCTTCCTGCCTTGGCCTCCTGAAGTGCTGGGATTATAGGCATGAGCCACTGCGCCCAGCCTGGCTGCACATTTTCTGCCTCCTGGGTAGCCATTCAGGATGGGTTTGCTGGATTGTGTAGTAGCTGCACATATGACTCGTTAAATAACTGCCATATTTTCCGAAGTGGCTGCACTTTTCCTTTCCCCATAGCAATGTATGAGGGTTCCTGTTTTTCCACATCCCCGCCAGCACTTGTGATTGTCTGTCTCTCTGCTGATAGCCATCCTAATAGGTGTGAAGTGACATCTCATGGTGGTTTTAACTTGCCCTTCCGTGGGAAGGTTCCCAGCCAGATTGCCCATCACTAACAGGTAAGAGAAGAGACCTGGGAGTCAGCCAGACATAGCTTCAAATCCTGGCCTGGCATCAAATGTCCATTCCTGACCCCAAATCAGCTCAGACCCGTTGAAACCCATACTTGGGCCCCTAAATTTCCCAGGAGCTAGGCTGGCCGTGAGGAGAGGCCTTGTGCCTGTCTGATTTAGCTTCCGCAGCCGACCCCTGCTCCATAGATCTCATCAGAATGTGGCTTCCTCTGTCTCAGCCCAAGGGTCTCACCCAATGACCCAGACGCCAAAGGGAGCGCCTCAGGGAGACCTCTCTGACCACCCACTCCAAAGTGGATCCCTGTCCCCAACTCAGTTGCTGTCACTACCCCCTGCTTGTTTTCCATGTACCATTTTTTTTTTTTTTAGACGGAGTCTCGCTCTGTCACCCAGGCTGGAGTGCAGTGACGCGATCTCAGCTCACTGCAAGCTCCGCCTCCCGGGTTCACACCATTCTCCTGCCTCAGCGTCCTGAGTAGCTGGGACTACAGGCGCCCACCACCTCGCCCGGCTAGTTTTTTGTATTTTTTAGTAGAGACGGGGTTTCACCATGTTAGCCAGAATGGTCTCGATCTCCTGACCTCGTGATCCGCCCGTCTCGGCCTCCCAAAGTGCTGGGATTACAGGCTTCAGCCACCGCGCCCGGCCTCATGTACCATTTTTAATTATCCTGTTTACCATTCTAGTGTGTTTCCCTCTAGATCCTCAGCTCTGGGCAAGCAGGGCCCACATTTCTGTCTTAAATGTACCAGTATTTTCACAATCTGGTCCACAGGTCAGAGAGGTGAAGTGATGTTCCCAAAGTGTCACAGCAAGAACGGTGGGACCAGGACAATAGCTGAGGCCCGTTTGACCCTGGAGCCCCTACAGTGCTGTCCTGTACTTTGGGAGATTACAGGACAGAGCTCTTGCTGGTGAAGGGGACAGGAGGTGACAAGTGACACATTTAACAAATGTGGCCCCTCTGACCATGCTCCTGGGGCATTTGCTATCTGGTGGGTGAGGTGAATGGAGAAAACATTGCAGAGGAGTGGACTGGGGGCTGTGGAGGGGAAGGCCAGACACTGGCGCCTCAGAGGGAAGTGGGTTTGGGTGACCTGAGTGTCCAGGGTGAGCCCTTCAGGCAGCAATGGCTACACAGGTGTGTATCACACCCCTACTCTGTGCCGCTGCAGCTCCCGAGCTGACCATGACCATGGCAGCCCTGGTCCTGCCTCTTGAAGGCTGACGGCTGAGGGGACAGCTGGGAGGAGGGGTGAATGAGAACAGAACTGGGGAGCTAGCAGGGTGCACGAAGGGTGAGCAGGACATCCCCTTCCAAACCTGGCATTCTGAGAGTCTCTGATTGTGACCTTCTGTGTCTGAGGGAAGAGCCCCCCTCTGGGAAGCCGTGCCTGGCTCCCTCGCCCGCCCCCCTTCCCTTCTGTCATTCTGCTTCTGCGGTTGTCCTTCCTGAGTGACCAGACAAGTGGCTTCACCTCTCTGAGCCTCCCTTTGCTCAGCAGCCAGATGGAGCTGGTCATAGTTTTGGCCTCAGGGTTAGTGTGCTGTGTACTGTCACAGACATGTCCTGTGGCCGTGGCTTATGGTAGCGGCTGATAGTCTGATTGTGTTTTTCTGTGTCTGTCTCACCTGCTGGACCAGGGGCCCTTGGAGGGCAGGGCTGGGCACAGAGGGGGTCTCAGGAATGGTTTGCCCAGGGAAGGCCCTTTCAGCTAAGCCCCAGTCTTGAAGAATCTGGCACCTGCCATGAGACTCCTTCTGTTGTTGTCGCCAATAGCCACCTCCTTGCATCCTGGCTCCAGCCCCAGGGAGCAGTGGACAGTCATCAGGATCAGACTATGTCTCTAATCTTCTATTTCTGCACCTGCTGCTTCTCTCACTTCCTCCTTTGCACCACCAGCTTGCTATGTTTTAGGTCACAGCTCCAATGCCCTCTCCAGGAAGTTGCCCCGACTTCTAGGCTGGACCAGGTACCTCTCGGGGCTCCTGCGTTCCAGCCCCGTTCTGGACAGTCACTGTCTAGAGATGAGTCTGTCTCCCCACCGGGCTGTTGAACCCCAGGAGGACAGCAAAGGACTCTCTAGGTCACCACTGGGTCCCCAGCGCAGAGGAGGTGCTCTGGGAGTGTTTTTCTCCTAAAACAAGAGGGCCCTACCTTCCCAGGTGCTTTCACTGATTCATTCTCCAGTTATTGATAAGCAGCCACTCTTTGCCCAGCCTGTGTCTGGCCTTCATGTGTGATGGTGTCTAAGATAGCCCCCGTGTCCATTCTCCCTCCTTATCCTGGCCTCTGTCCCTCACAGGTGACCAGCAATGGCAGCATCGGGAGGGACCCGCCAGCAGAGACCCAGCCTCAGAACCCACCGGCCCAGCCGGCACCCAATGCCTGGCAGGTCATCAAAGGTGTGCTGTTCAGGTGAGCAGACGGGACTTGGGTTTGTTCACCGAAAACATTCAAATAAAAGTAAGGAAGAAAGGAAAAATCAGCTGATCAGCTGAGGATGGTGATCATTACTGTATTGGTAGAGATACTTTTTTTTTTTTTGTATGATGGAATATTTTCTAAACCTTTGTTTTACTCTGGTAAAACATATTGAAGTAGGGAGTCTCCCTGAACCTGTTCTGGTTTGGTGGGGGCTACCTGATTTGTAACAAATAAAAACACAAAAAATACTGAAGTGGTTTGCTAGGACCCTTGTAACAAGTAAAACAGACTGAGTAGTTTAAACAACTGAAATGTGGAAATTGACTGTCTTACAGTTCTGAAGGCTGGAAGTCCAGGATCCAGCTGTGGGCAGGGGCAGTTTCTTCTGTGGCTTCTCTCCTTGGCTTGTAGAAGGCCATCTTCTCCCTGTGTCTTCATGTGGTCTTTCCTCTGTGTGTGTCTGTGTTCTAAGCTCCTCTTATGGGGACACTAGTCATGCTGGCTTAGTGCGCACCATAATGACCTCACTGAACCTTACTTTTTAAAAGACCCTATCTGGGCCGGACACAATGACTCACCCCCATAATCCCAGCACTTTGGGAGGCCAGGATGGGAGGATCGCTTGAGCCCAGGAGTTTGAGACTAGCCTGGGCAACATAGTGAGACCCTGTCTCTACCAAAAATAAAAAAATCTGGCCGGGCGCAGTGGCTCACGCCTATAATCCCAGCACTTTGGGAGGCCGAGGCGGGCAGATCATGAGGTGAAGAGATCGAGACCATCCTGGCCAACATGGTAACACCTGTCTCTACTAAAAATACAAAAATTAGCTGGGCGTGGTGGCACGTGCCTGTAGTCCCAGCTACTCGGGAGGCTAAGGCAGGAGAATTGTTTGAACCCAGGAGGCAGAGGTTGCGTGCGCCACTGCACTCCCGCTTGGGTACAGAGCGAGACTCCATCTCAAGAAAAAAAAAAGAAAGCCAGGTATGGTGACACGTACCTGTAGTCTCAGCTACTCGAGAGGCTGAGGTAGGAGGATCACTTGAGCCTTGGAAGATTTTTTATTTTTATTTTTGTAATGGAGTCTTGCTCTGTTGCCCAGGCTGGAGTGCAGTGACGCGATCTCAGTTCACTGCAACCTCCGCCTCCTGGGTTCAAGCGATTCTCCTGCCTCAGCCTCCCAAACAGCTGGGATTACAGGCATGTGCCACCATGCCCAGCTATTTCTGTATTTTTAGTAGAGATGGGATTTCTCCGTGTTGGTCAGGCTGGTCTCGAACTCCCAACCTCAGGCAATCCACCCGCCTTGGCCTCCCAAAGTGTCGGGATTACAGGCGTGAGCCACTGCACCCAGCACCTGGCTAATTTTTTTTTTTTTTTTAGTAGAAATGGGGTTTCACTATGTTGACCAGGCTGGTCTCGAACTCCTGACCTCATGATCTACCCACCTTGGCCTCCCAAAGTGCTGGGATTACAGGCGTGAGCCACTGCGCCCGGCCTGACCCTTGGAAGTTGAAGCTGCAGTGAGCTGAGATCACACCACTGTACTCCAGTCTGGGCAACAGAGTGAGACCTTATCGCAAAAAAATGTTAGGGGAGCCCGTCTCTAAATCCAGTCACGGTGGTGCTGAAGGTTAAGACTTCAACATACGAATTTCAGGAGACATGGTTCAGCCCACATCTGCACATAACATCAAATTTACAATTTTAACCTATGTTTTCATTTTAACCTTTTTTTTTTTGAGACAATCTCACTCTGTCACCTAGGCTGGAGTGCAATAGTGTAATCTCGGCTCACTGCAGTCTCTGCCTCCTGGTTTCAAGCGATTCTCCTGCCTCAGCCACCTGAGTAGCTGGGACTACAGGCATCCGCCACCATGCCTGGCTAATTTTTGTATTTTTAGTAGAGATGGGGTTTTGCCATGTTGGCCAGGCTGGTCTTGACCTCCTGACCTCAGGTGATCCACCCGCCTTAGCCTCCTAAAGTCCTGGGATTACAGGCGTGAGCCACTGCGCTTGGCCCATTTTAACCATTTTTAAGTATATAGTCCTGTGGCATTAAGTACATCTTAATGTACTGTTGTGCCCCCATCACCATTATCCATCCTGAGAATTTCCTCTTCCCAAACTGAAATTCCACACCCGTCAGACACCAGCTCCCCATTTATTCCTCCTTGCAACACCTGGCAGCCACCTTTCTATTTCCTATCTCTCTTTCACTACTCTAGTTAGCTCCTGTATGTGGAATCAGCATTTGTCCTTCTATGACTGCCTGGTGGTGACCCTTTTACCTGTGGGTTCACATGCTATTCCTGGGCAGTGGAACCCCAGGGCCTGCTTTTTCAAAGCCCAGCTTCTCTCCGAGGCCCTGGGGAGATGCTGGGTGGTAGTGGGAAAATATGCTTGGCACTGGGTTCTATCCTTCCTGCCTAGACCTGGTGACAGCCACCTTCTTTGCTCTGAGCCTTTGTTTACTCCTCTGCAAAATAGATATTCCTTTTATTTTTTTTCTTTTTGGAGATGTATTTTAGCAAAATAAGAGACCACACCGTGCAATTAGGCAGTCAGCTCCCCTTCTTATCAGATAGAAGGAATTGCACAGCAGAGATGTTTAAAACAATCATCCCGCCGGGCGCAGTGACTCACGCCTGTAATCCCAGCACTTTGGGAGGCTGAGGCAGGTGGATCACGAGGTCAAGAGATCGAGACCATCCTGGCCAACGTGATGAAACCCTATCTCTACTAAAAATACAAAAATTAACTGGGTGTGGTGGCGCATGCCTGTAGTCCCAGCTACTTGGGAGGCTGAGGCAGGAGAATTGCTTGAACCTGGGATATGGAAGTTGGAATGAGCTGAGATTTCACCACTGCACTCAGGCCTGGCGACAGAGCTAGACTGTGTCTCAAAAAAAAGAAAAAGAAAATAAAACAATCATTCCCTTGGCTAGAATGTCTTCACGTGGCCATGGCCAGCTGCACAGGAGGCTGGGAAATGTGGTCTTTAATCTGGGAAACTGAGCACCCTGCTGGAAAGCAAGACTTCTATTACTGAGGAAGAAGAGGAGAGTGGTTTTGGGGGGGGGGCAGCTACTTCTCTCTTCCATAAAATCTTACTACTTGTTTCCCTTAACTTATAATTAATGTGTGTTTACTTTACCAAATTAAGTAGTTCAAACAATACAGAAGAGTGAAAAGAAAAAAGCAATGAAAAAGTGTAATGTGGGCTGAGTGCTGTGGCTCACGCCTGTAATCCCAGCACTTTGGGAGGCCAAGGCGGGTGGATCACCAGGTTAGGAGATCGAGACCATCCTATGGGCTAACATAGTGAAACCCCATCTCTATGAAAAAAAAAAAAATTAGCCAGGCATGGTGGCAGGCTGCTGTAGTCACAGCCACCGGGGAGGCTAAGGCAGGAGAATCACTTGAACCCGGGAGGCAGAGCTTGCAGTGAGCCAGGCACTTCAGCCTGGGTGACAGAGTGAGACTCCATCTCAAAAAAAGAAAGAAGAAAAAGTGTAATGTATCGGTGACCATCCCATAAGCACACACTTTTGTAATTGACCCTAAATGGGATTATATATAGATGCTCACAGATAAGAGTTGTTTAAAATAGAGAAAAATTAGGAGGCGGGGGGCAGGTAGTGTCAGACAGCGTGTAAGAGCACAGCCCTGCTAACATATCAGCCCTGCCACCTCTGAACTCTGTGGCCTGGTCAGGTGATCACCCTTCTTGAGCCTCACTTTCCATTTCACAGACAGGAATCTTGACAATCAGGATGCATCAAAAGGATTCCAAGAGAATTCGTGTCAACTGAGAGGTGCGGGACCTGGCACACACTCAGACGATGTCGGCCATGATTCCTTTTGTTGTTCAACGTGAAAAAAAAAAAAAAAAACCTTAGGATCAGCCTGAGCAACACAGCAAGACCCCATCTCTTTAAAAAACTAAAAACTTAGCTGGGTGTGATGGTGCGCACCTGTAGTCCCAGGTATTAGGGAGGCCGAAGAGGGAGGATCGCTTGAGCCCAGGAGGTCAAGGCTGCAATGAGCCATGATCATACCACTGTACTCCAGCCTGGGCAACAGAGTGAGACTGTGTCTCAAACAAACAAAAACCTTAGGAAATATGTAGTGAAACAGTTAAAAGAAATAGCTCATGAGGCCGGGTGCAGTGGCTCATGCCTGTAATCCCAGAACTTTGGGAGGCCAAGGCGCGTGGATCACCTGAGGTTGGGAGTTCCAGACCAGCCTGAGCAACAGGGAGAAACCAGTGTCTGCTAAAAATACAAAATTAACTGGGCGTGGTGCCTTGTGCTTGTAATGCCAGCTACTCAGGAGGCTGAGGCAGGAGGATCACCTGAACCCGGGAGGCGGAGGTTGCAGTGAGCCGAGATCGTGCCATTGTACTCTAGCCTGGGCAACAAGAGCGAAACTCCGTCTCAAAAAAAAAACAAAAAAACACAAAACTCATGATCCCTGATGTAGTCACTGATCACATTCTAGACTAGAGCAGAACCGCCTGCCTGGTGTCCTCCAAGAGTGTCACACAGGACACTGAGAAACTGTGCAGGAAAGAAACCTCCCCACTCTGATAAGTTGCAAAACTGACATGTGTGCCTCAAAAATTCCTGCCATGTGCCCTAAGCTTCTGTCATGGTCCCCTGTCCCTTATCGTCTTCACTTCATCTCCCCTCCCCATGGCCACGTAAAGACTTCAGATTTTCTTATATATCACCTTCTTTTTTTTGCATGCTGCAAGCTGCTCTGCATGAAAATTATTTTTATCTTTCCCTTCGTTTTTACATAAGCGATAGCCTGTTTTACACACTGTTCTGCTCCTTGATTTTTTTCATTAACAATATATCTTCGAAATCTTTCCACGTCAGTGCATAGGGAGCTTCCTTCAGAGAGACATTTTTAATACAAGTCACACTGTAGGCTAATTTCCTTTCTTAGAACGAGGCAGCATCAAACATCAGTTCGGGTGGGCGCTCAGAGACCGTCTTGGCTGCAGTTCTTAAAATGGGATTCAGGGTTTGTTTTCAGGGGCCCATGAACTCCTTGTAGCTTGAAGCTGATTATGCAGGAATAGCCTTTCTGGATAGCGGGTGGTGTCTGTGGTGTTTGTGGTTTTGAGCACATGTGGTTACCTGGAGTGGGAGGTGGAGCAGGAACTGGGTATATAAAGGAACGGGGTGGGAGGGAGAGTTTTGATTATACGTCTTTTCATATATTTAAAAATGTTCTGAACCTGTGAATGTAGAATACCTATTTGGGTGGGAGAGAGGATTTAATGTCTGTTTTCTTTGCTTACTCAAGTGTATCAGGAAGCATTAGAAAGGTCCAGTCTCCTGCAGGCCTGGGCGCATGGATGAGGGGCTGTGGCCATGAGCCCTCTGAGAGGGTCCACGGAACTGTGGGCGTGTGGATACACACAGATGTTCTTCAGGTGACTAGGGGTTTGGAATCCAAAAAGGCCTGGCCTTGTTTTGTACATGGGAACCTAGAAGCCCAGAGGGGTTAGGACCCCCACAGGCCACACACTAAGCCAGGGGCAGAGCTGCCTGGAGGCATCACTGCTTCCACACTCTCCCCAGGTGTGTTTACTAAAATGAGAGCCTCTGCTGGAGGCATTGGTACCCCAGAGATTGCCAGGTCCAGGCCTTCCCCAGCCATGCGTATCAGGGACTTCATAGGGAGGTAGCAGATGGCTCATCTGGGCCATGGCCCCTGAGACCCTGGACCCCAAGGCCTCGTGGCTTGTATAGGCAGAGGCAAGTCCCTGTGCCTGATCCTGCCCCGATCAGGGCTCAGCAGGGAGGCACCCCACCCACAGTAGAATTCACTCATAGTGTTTTTCCACTCCAAAGTTTTTTGTATGCCTTTTTCCTATGATTAAAATAACAGTAATAGCTAACACTTCTAAATCACGTATTGGGTATGTCTAGGTTCCATTCTGAGGTACGTGTGTGTGTGTGTATTTCAGATATATATACACACTATATAAACATATATATATGTAATTTAATGCGTGTAATGCTTACAAACTACCCTATGAGAGTAGGAGCTGTTATTATCTCCATTTCAACCACTGAAGTTGACCACTGAGGTCACAGTAAGCTGGGCTCGTAACCTCTTCTGCTATATGGTTATCATACTGGTAATTAATAAGTACTTGAATCATTTAATAATCACATGGCTGCATGCAGCTGAGAAACCTCCATTAACACGGTAGAGATTAATTTCTCTCTGATATACCAGTCTGGATGGAGGCAGACTAGGATTCAGCAGTCTTCAGTGACCCAGACTCCTTCTTGCTGTTTGTTCCACCATTGCTAGGTTTTTCCCTTTATCGTCATAGCCCAAGACAGCTGCTGAAGATCCAGCCATCACATCCACACTCCAGGCAACAGGAGGGAAGAAGAAATCAATAAGGAATATTCCTTCTCTTTAAGGACTTTTTTTTTTTTTTTTTTTTTTTTTTTTTTTGAGATGGAGTCTTACTCTGTCACCCAGACTGGCATCCAGTGGCGTGATCTCGGCTCACTGTGACCTCCGCCTCCCAGGTTCACGTGATTCCCCTGCCTCTGCCTCCTGAGTAGCTGGGATTATAGGTGCCTGCCACCACGCCCGGCTAATTTTTGTATTTTTAGTAGAGATGAGGTTTCACCATGTTGGCCAGGCTGGTCTCAAACTCCTGACCTCAAGTGTTGGCTTCCCAAAGTGCTGGGATTATAGGTGTGAGCCACTACGCCCAGCCTCGTTTTGTTTTTGGTATCTGTTGTTGGTGCTGATTCTCACTCATAATATCTTGTTTGCTTTTGTGCCTGGCTTATCTCTGTCTGTGTCCTGATCATTATACTTGAAAAGTTATTTATAGGAATTTTGGGGCTAGGATGTGCAGTGGCCGGATCTCAGCTCACTGCAAGCTCCGCCTCCCGGGTTTACGCCATTCTCCTGCCTCAGCCTCCCAAGTAACTGGGACTACAGGCGCTCGCCATCTCGCCCGGCTAGTTTTTTGTATTTTTTAGTAGAGACGGGGTTTCACCATGTTCGCCAGGATGGTCTCGATCTTCTGACCTCGTGATCCACCCGTCTCGGCCTCCCAAAGTGCTGGGATTACAGGCTTGAGCCACCGCGCCCGGCCGGATGAGCATATTTTTCTACAGAGAGGATTGCCTTTGCTTCTGCCTGGGGACATTACCAAGTCCCAGGTTTCCTTGCACCAGGTTCAGGTCTTGAGCTGCCCTGCGTGACTCCTTGTCCCACGAGTGGCCTTGCATACTTGGCCCTGCATACCTGGTGTGTAACTCCTGGAAATGAGTAGGTCGCCTGGTTCCCTCCTTCCTAGGGGTGGAGCCTTGCGCCTTGCAGGGTCTTAGTTTCCTGTAGGGTAGGTCTCTGGTTACCTCATACGTCATATGTGCCCTGGGCTAGCATTTCTTTTTTTTTGAGACAGGGTCTCGCTTTGTCACCCAGACCAGAGTGCAGTGACACGATCATGGTTCACTGTAGCCTCAACCTCCTGGACTCAGGTGATTTTCCCACCTCAGCCTCCTGAGTAGCTGGGACTATAGGCATGGTGCGCGCTGCCATGCCTGGCTAATTTTTGTGTTTTTTGTAGAAACCATGTTGCCCAGGCTGGTCTTAAACTCCTGGGCTCAAGCGATCCACCTACCTCTGCCTCCCAGCATGCTGGGGTTACAGGTGCGAGCCACCGCACCCAGCCTAGACCAGCATTTTTGTCACCTATCAAAACACCTAGCAGATGTCCTCAGACACATGAAGAAGCTTATAGGGCTCCTTTACTTATTATTTTTTTTCCCTAGACCTGCAAATCCAGGATCCTTTACTTCTTTTTTTTTTTTTTTTTTTGAGACGGACTTTTTGCTCTTGTCGCTCAGGCTGGAGTGCGATGGTACAATCTCGGTTCACTGCAGCCTCCTTCTCCTGGGGTCAAGCGATTCTCCTGCCCCAACCTCCTGAGTAGCTGGGATTACAGGCGCCTGCCACCACTCCTGGCTAATTTTTGTATTCTTTTTTTTTTTGAGACGGAGTCTTGCTCTGTCGCCCAGGCTGGAGTGCAGTGGCCGGATCTCAGCTCACTGCAAGCTCCGCCTCCCGGGTTCACGCCATTCTCCTGCCTCAGCCTCCCGAGTAGCTGGGACTACAGGCGTCCGCCACATCGCCCGGCTAGTTTTCTGTTATTTTTTAGTAGAGACGGGGTTTCACCATGTTAGCCAGGATAGTCTCGATCTCCTGACCTCGTGATCCACCCGTCTCGGCCTCCCAAAGTGCTGGGATTACAGGCTTGAGCCACCGCGCCCGGCCAATTTTTGTATTCTTAGTAGAGACGGGGTTTCACCATGTTGGCCAGGCTGGTCTCGAACTCCCGACCTTAGGTGATCCACCCGCCTCTGCCTCCCAAAGTGCTGGGATTACAGGCGTGAGCCACCACGCACGGCCCATCCTTTACTACTTTAGGATTCCTACTTTCCCTTCAGTCTTTGCCTGAAGGTTTGGTAGCCTACAGTCTTGTCCATTCTTCAGAGCTATTTGTATATATTCATATGTAAACTTGATAAAAATTATATGCATGAGAACAAATATGAGAATACGTGAGCAGCATATATTCTCATCCTATCAATATGTATAATTATAAATATAAAATACATTGATGTCTTCGTAGTGTATTAATTTTTTCAAGCTTTTTCAATTCTTTCCAATGAGAGGGTTGGTCTGAATAATTTAGCCCACTGTTACTAAAATTGGAACTAACCTATCGCTTACTATCTGCTTCTCCAGAAATTCCGCTGAAGTTCAGAAATGTTGCTCTTTCTAAGCTTCTGTGCCTTCGGGCTCATTGCAACCTCTGCCTCCCAGGTTCAAGTGATTCTCCTGCCTCAGCCTCCCAAGTAGCTGGGATTACAGGCGCATGCCACCAGGACCAGCTAATTTTTGTATTTTTAGTAGAGACGGGATTTCACTATGTTGGCCATGATGATCTCGATCTCTGACCTCGCAATTTGCCCGCTTTGGCCTCCCAAAATGCTGGGATTACAGGCGTGAGCCACCATGCCCAGCCTCTATACTTTTTAAGTTATTTTAAAATGTGTAATTAAATTACTATTGAGTATAGTTGCCCTGTTTTGCTACCAAATACTAGATGTCGTTCATTCTATTTTTTGTAGCCATTAACCATCCCCAGTTCTATGCTTTTGAAGTGCTGGGATTCCAGATTCTTTCTTTCAGAAAGGTCATGTTTATTATTATGTTTTCTTTATTTCGTTTTTCTTTTAATTCACCCATCTGCACACTGAAGGGGTTCCAGAGTCTTAGTATCCTCTCTGGGGGGTCCCAAGGGGCTGGATGGCAGGTTTCCCAGACTGAGGTTTCAAGAGTCAGCCCCTGCAGCCCTGTGGTCACCAGGAGCTCCTGGAGGACTTAGAGTCAAGGGTCTGCATGCAGACCAGGGCAGTGCCAGCCCCCCCTGCACTGGCAAACGGTGGCATCTGGGCTCCCTCCCCAGATGTGGTCTTTGGGGACATCTTGTCTTCTTGCCAGCCCTGTGACTACCTTCTCAGGGCCTCCCTGACTTGGTCACTAGCCCCAGGTCAGGTGCCAGCATGTGCCAAGTCAGAAGGAAGTCAAGCGGGTCTGTTGCGGAGAGCCAAGGCTTGGGGACTCACCACCTTGCTGCTTCTCTCCTCAGGATCTTCATCATCTGGGCCATCAGCAGCTGGTTCCGCCGAGGGCCGGCCCCTCAGGACCAGACGGGCCCCGGAGGAGCCCCACGCGTCGCCAGCCGCAACCTGTTCCCCAAAGACACTTTAATGGTAACTGCCGGTGGTAGGGCAGACTTGAAGATGATGGGGCAAGGAGGGGTGGAATGTGGAGGAGTGATGTCAGCAGTTGGGACAGACCAGGTCCCTGCCCACTGGCAGGTCTAGGAAAACAGGTCCAGGGTTGAGGAACTCTAGGCCCATCCCCAGTACATGAGACCTGTGTCACCTGGGTCCATCCCCAGCACATGAAGCCTGTGTCACCCAAAAGAAAAAGCAAATTCATTTGGTTAAAATATCTAACCAGGGTCTTTGGATGTTATATTTCAAAATGTATTCAGCCTTCTAAGGTTGCAGCGGGATATGTGCAAGGGAGGTAGTGTGAGAGGTGGGGAGGGCAGGGAGCCAGCAGAGGCTGGTGGGAGGTAGGCACAGAAGGAGAGGAGACCTGCACTTCCACAGTGGGCTTGGGCATGGGCAGGTCAGGGCTTCAGGAGCGTCCAGAGCAAAAGTGTTTAGACCTGTCAGTCTAGGCTTTTCTGAGCAAACATGGCCATGGGGGCTTGAGAAAGGAGGAAGTTCTTGTTGGGTCACAATGGTTTTGTTGTGTTTTTTTTTTTTTAGTTGAAGTCTCATTCTGTCACCCAGGCTAGAGTGCGGTGGCATAATCTTAGCTCACTGCAACCTCCTCCTCCCGGGCTCCAGTGATCCTCCTATCTCAGCCTCCCGAGTAGCTGGGATTACAGACATGTGCCACCACTAATTTTTTGTATTTTTAGTAGAGATGGGGTTTCACCTTTTTAGGCAGGCTGGTCTCGAACTCCTGACCTTAAGTGATCTACCTGCCTCAGCCTCCAAACATGCTGGGATTACAGGCGTGGACCACCACGCCCGGCGGCTGACAGTGCTTTTGTAGCTCTGGACTGCTTTGTCCATAGCCTGCAGAGCTCTGACCAGGAAGGCCCAGCAGCCACTAGGGCAGGAGATCATTCAGGGAGCTTCTGCCCCTTCCTACCCCTAAATTCTAATTGGCAGACTGGCCAGTCTCCAAGTGTTCTTTGTTCGTTGACTTCACAGGCTCAGACCAGGACAGACATGGTGGTATGAGAAAAGAGAAAATATGTTCTCTCTGCTGCTCTTCCTCTCTTCTCTCCCCTGCCCTCTGTAATTACTGTTCCTCTACGTGTGCTGACTGCTGCCATAGCTCTTCATCTACTCTTTAGCCAGCCTGCAAAGGCTCTCAAGAGCGGGCCTGAGCTCTGTCGCCTTCTGTCCCAACAGAACCTGCATGTGTACATCTCAGAGCACGAGCACTTTACAGACTTCAACGCCACGTCGGCACTCTTCTGGGAGCAGCACGATCTTGTGTATGGCGACTGGACTAGCGGCGAGAACTCAGACGGCTGCTATGAGCACTTTGCTGAGCTTGACATCCCACAGGTGGGGGCAGCTCTTGGTTTCTGGCCCCATGGCTGCTTGACTGGCACTGAAGGACCTTTCCTCCAGTCCGCTCCTTGCTGAGACAGTGTGGAGTTTGGGCTCCAGGCTTGGCCCTTCCTTGGGCTCACATGCTCTGTGACCACAGGCTGGTCCCTGAGGTCTCTGGGCTTCACTTTCCCCTATGAAAAAGGTAGATATGGGTGGAATTGGCCTGGGACCCTGCTGGCTACCTCTAAGGTTGTGCAGTCCTTGACTTGAAACCGGTGAAAGATTAGTAATTGTCCTTGGGGATGTTTGCCTATCACCAGTTTATCAGGCAGCCCCATTTCAAAATAACATTAGTTAATGTTGATTGAGCTAAGTGCAGGGTACTAAGCTAGGCTGACTCATGGAAACCTACCAGAAACCCTCTGAAGCAGGAACTGTTATTCTCATTTGACATATGAGGAAACTGAGACATAGAGAGGGAAGGTCATTTACCCAAGGCCACATTGCATGAGAGATTCAGACTCAGGCTCTATGGCTGTGGACTCTTGCAGCCCTAGGCTTAAATCCTGCCTCCTCCTGGAAGCCCTCCCTGACCCACAGAGCACTCAGACTTGGTTAAGCACCCTCTCTGGGTTGTCACACCTGCTGGACTTCCCCATCCCAGCCCACTCTGGGGCCTCACTGGGACTCCTGCATGGGACTGTGAGCCTTGTGATAATAAGGCTGGGCTGCCTAGATCACTTCCACATCCCCAGCACTGCCCAATGTGGGGCTGGGGACAGAATCAACAAGTACTGAACCAAGTGAAAGGGACATCTCTTTGGGGCCTTCTTTGGCTGAGTCCAAGACAGCTGCCCTCATTCCTTTCTCCCCAGCAGGCCTTCTCAGTTTTGGGGTGGAGGGCATATTTCTGTTCTATTTCTGTCTGGGTGGCTAGAAGCAGAATGTGAACACAGTCTTTTTTTTTTTTTTTTTTTTTTTTTTTGAGACAGCGTCTCGCTCTGTTACCCAGTCTGGAGTGCAGTGGCGCGACCTTGGCTCACTGCAGCTTCCACCTCCTAGGTTCAAGTGGTTCTCGTGTCAGCCTCCTGAGTAGCTGGGATTATAGGCACACATGATCACACCCAGCTAATTTTTGTATTTTTTTAGTAGAGACAGGGTTTCACTATCTTGGCCAGGCTGGTCTTGAACTCCTGACCTCAAGTGATCTGCCTGCCTCAGCCTCCCAAAGTGCTGGGATTACAGGTGTGAGACACCATGCCCAGCCATCATTCTTTTCTTTTTGAGATGGGGTCTTGCTCTGTTGCCTAGGCTAGAGTGCAGTGGCACAGTTATAGCTCACTGCAGCCTCAACCTCATGGGCTCAAGCCATCCTTTCACCTCAGCCTCCCAAGTAGCTGGGACAACAGGCATGCACCACCATGCCCAGCTAATTTTTTGTGTTTTTCGTAGAAATGGGGTCTCAACATGTTGCCCAGGCTGGTCTCAAACTCCTGAGCTCAAGTGATCCTCTCACCTCAGCCTCCCAAAGTGCTGGGATTACAGGCATGAACCACCCCACCCAGCTGGACTTTCTGACCTGCACTGAGAGGTGGCTCCCACAGAGACCTCAAGCCCAGCCCCCAGGCCTTGCCCCAAGATCCAAGGAAGGACCAGGGCCTGGCAGGCCCAGCAGGGGGATCTGCTTCCAAGGGCTTGGATCTAAGTTGAAGCTTCAAGGTGGGGTCTGAGTGGACTTAAAAGGCGGGAATGCTGGGCACAGTGGCACGTGCCTGTAAGCACAGCTACTCAGGAGGCTGAGGTGGCAGAACGGCTAGAGCCCAGGAGTGTAGAACTGTAGTGTGCCACGATCACAACTGCAAATAGCCAGTGCACTCCAGCCTGGGCAACACAGCAAGACCCCATCTCTAAAAAAGACAGGAGAGTGAGGAGAACACAATGGGACCAAGTGAATCCGAGCTCTGCTCAAAGATCAGAGAGGTTCAGTGCTTGCCTTTGTCTCCACTCAGTGCCCCTGGACAACTTGCCTCCCTTCTCGAAGCCTCAGTTTCCTCATCTGTATCAAGTGAGAATAGTCCCCCTTCCCTGGGAGGCAAGGAGACTTGATGAGATAATGAGGAAGACTTGGGCAGAGAGGGGCCAGCTGGAGGTAGCAGGGAGTAGCACCCAGGAGCCCACAGACTGGGTTTCCATCTGCATACTTGCCACACACTGTATGACCCCTTGGCATGAGCCCCGTTTGCCTCATCTACAAAATGGGGTGGTAACATGACCCATTGCATATGGTTGACATGTTACATGTGTGTTAACTCATTAGATTAGGGAGCTATTGTCTGAAGTGCCCAGGGCAAGGTCTGGCCCGTAGTAGGAGCTCCATGTCGGTCAGCTGCTTCTTCCTGTTGAGTGAGCTTAATGAGAGCTTGTTGACTGAGCTGTGTGCCAGTGCTCCAGGTAGTCCCTGCAGTAGTACCCTCAGGTCAGTGCTGTGGGGACCTCGCATCCTCTAGGTGGGGCCCTGAGGCTTAGAGAGAAGCTGAGCTCACACGGCCATGGCGGGTAGAGTGGGCGTCTGAGTCTGACTCCAGCATTTCCCCCCATTTACTGCCACCCAACTACATGCCTCACCCTGAGTACTCAGTAAATGGCCAGAGAATTGACGGGGAGGAAACTGCTGGGGACGGGTGCCAGGCAGGGCTTTAACGTTTCCTTCACCCCAGTTGCCCAGCCTGCCCACCTGACCTTCCCACTTTTGCAGAGCGTCCAGCAGAACGGCTCCATCTACATCCACGTTTACTTCACCAAGAGTGGCTTCCACCCAGACCCCCGGCAGAAGGCACTGTACCGCCGCCTTGCCACAGTCCACATGTCCCGGAGTAAGTCACTCCCCTGCAGCCAGGACCCACTGTCCAGGGGGCCAGCATCCTGGGAGCCCCCAGGCTGGTGTGGCAGACAATGAATCCCAGGTCCAGGAGGGCAGGCAGGAAGCCTGCACTCAAAGAGGATGGGATTGGCAGGGCAGGCTCAAGCCCCACCCAGCCTTAATGAGCCCTGTAGACACTAAGGAGGGAGACCTACGGAGGAAGGGCTCAGGGACCAGAGAGGAATTGGCCAGAAAAAGCAGCTGGAGACGGGGACTCTTGGAGAGGAGGAGACGTCCTTCACCAAGGGGGAAGGGCCAGGGTTGACTTGTGCACAGTAGGGGCCTGATAGAAATAGACACTCAAAAATAATTTGTGGGCTGGGTGCAGTGGTTCACGCCTGTAATCCTAGCACTTTGGGAGATGAGGTGGGCAGGATTGTTTAGCCCAGGAGTTTGAGACCAGCCTGGGAAACATGGCGAAACCCTGTCTCTACCAAAAGATACAAAAATTAGCTGGGCCTGTGCCTGTAGTCCCAGCTGCTCAGGAGGCTGAGGTGGGAGGATCGCTTGAGCCCAGGAGGTGGAGGTTGCAGTGAGCCAGGATCACACCACTGCACTCCAGCCTAGGTGACAGACTGAGAACCTCTCAAAAAGATAGATAGAGGCCGGGCACAGTGGCTCACTCCTGTAATCCCAGCACTTTGGGAGGCTGAGGCAGGCGGATCACCTGAGGTCAGGGATTCGAGACCAGCCTGACCAACATGGAGGAACCCGGTCTCTACTAAAAATACAAAATTAGCCAGGAGTGGTGGTGCATGCCTGTAATCCCAGCTACTCGGGAAACTGGGGCAGGAGAATCGCTTGAACCCAGGAGGTAGAGGTTGTGGTGAGCTGTGATTGCGCTATTGCATTCCAGCCTGGGCAACAAGAGCGAAACTCGGTCTCATAAACAAAAAAGAAGATAGCCGGGCGTGGTGGCTCATGCCTGTAATCCCAACACTTTGGGAGGCTGAGGTGGGTAGATCACGAGGTCAAGAGATAGAGACCATCCTGGCCAACATGGTGAAACCCCGTCTCTACTAAAAATACAAAAATTAGCTGGGCGTGGTAGCACGCGCCTGTAATCCCAGCTACTTGGGAGACTGAGGCAGGAGAATTGCTTGAATCCAGGAGGCAGAGATTGCAGTGAGCCGAGATCGTGCCATTGCACTCCAGCCTGGTGACAGAGCAAGACTCCGTCTCAAAAAAAAAGATAGATAACATTCAAAGAACAGTGTGGGCAACATGGTGAGACTTCGTCACTACAAAAAGTAATAGCCAGGTATGGTGGTGAGCACCTGTGGTTCCAGCTACATGGGAGGCTGAGGGGGAGGATTGATTGAGTGTGGGAGGTCGAGGATGCAATGAGCTGTGATTGCACTATGGCACTCCAGCCTGGGTGACAGAGCAAGTCCACGTCTCTGAAAAAACAATAGTAATAAAAAATAAGACTACCACTTCTACTCCCATGATAACTCATTAATCCATTAACCCACTAATCCATGAATGGGTTAATCAGTTCCTGAGGGGAGGGCCCTCATGACCCAGTCACCTCTTAAAAGCCCCGTCTCTCAGTACTGGCACACTGGGGGTTAAATTTCAGTGGGAGTGGGGAGTACTAGAGTACGTCAGTAGTCCCAGCTACTTGGGAGACTGGAGTGAGAGAATCAGCATGACTTTTGGCCAGGACAAATATTCAAACCATAGCATTGTCCATCCTCTTGTTTTCGGGACAATAATTATTGTCATCTTTCTGCTTACCTGACCCTTTTTTTTTTTTTTTGAGACAAGATCTCACTCTGTCACCCAGGCTGGAGTGCAATGGACTATCTCAGCTCACCACAGTTTACACCTCCCAAGTTCAAGTGATTCTCCCACCTTAGCCTCCCAAATAGCTGGGACTGCAGGCACATGCCACTACGCCTGGCTAGTTTTTGTATTTTTAGTAGAGACGGAGTCTCACCGTGTTGGCCAGTCTGGTCTCAAACTCCTGACTTCAAGTGATCCGTCCACCTCGGCCTCCCAAAGTGCTGGGATTACAGGTGTGAGCCACCACACCCAGCCTTTCCTGGTTCTGCATGACCTTTTTCCTTGAGTCCTCTGTCTCCTGATGGGCAGCCTTAGAAATCTCTCACTGTACCTGTTTGAACAGATCTGGAGAATGGCTTCCTCAGCCCCCCATTCTCCTAACGGGAGTTCTGTGTACTCCACCTAGCTTTCATTTTATTGAGGACTATTCCAGACATTCCCTGTGGATTTGGTAAAGATCCATCTGGCTGGTTTTGGGTGGCGCAGCAACAGACGGAATTCTATTTGTATGAGTTAGGTCTTACCTACTTCTTTTAGTATAAAAATATCCTAAAGGATGATAATTTTTTTATCACCTATACTGGATGGAATGAAAAGTTGATGACTCTATGTGGGTCCCCAGAAATGACTTGGAAAGGTCTTCTGGAGTTAGTTGAGCACCATTCTGAGTGAGTGCGTCTGCAGAATGTGCTGCGTTGGTGTGTCCCACCCGGCTGAGATGTAGTGAGATCTTTGGAGAACTGGGCAGAAGTGGCTTGAAGGGTGTGACCTACAGGGTTGGTCTCACAGATGTTTCCCTGCAGAGAGGGATACATCAGGGGTCTGGGTTAAAATGCCCCGTGCTTCAGAGGTCACTCTGAAGGTGACCCAGGTGGTTAACTCTTCATCGTATTCTTGTACCCCCATTTGACGATCACCTAATCATTCCGTTAACCTAAATCGATACCAGTATTTTCTGTGGTTTTGTCTTTAGTGAATGTGTGATCCATGTCACTGTGTGGTGAGGTTTATTCACAGTCAGTCTGGTCTGTAAAATAGAATCTGCAGACAGTGAACCTGAAAAGCATACTAGGATCATGCAGGCCTCCCTCCCCAGCCTTGGAGCTGGGATCCTCAGAGCAGGGACACAGAAGGACTTGGAGTGAGCCACCCACCAACTGTAGGGTGAAGGAGAGTGTGAGTTCAGAAAAGCCCCCTTTGGGCTGGCTGTGGTGGCTCACACCTGGAAACCCAGCACTTTGGGAGGCCAAGGCGGGCAGGTCTCTTAAGGTCAGGAGTTCAAGAACAGCCTGACCAACATGGTGAAACCCTGTCTCTACTAAAAATACAAAACTTAGTTGGGCATGGTAGCACATGCCTGTAATCCCAGCTACTCGGGAGGCTGAGGTGGGAGAATCGCTTGGACCCCGGAGGCAGAGATTGCAGTGAGCTGAGATCGCGCCACTGCACTCCAGCCTGGGTGACAGAGCAAGACTCCATCTCAAAAGAAAAAAGAAAAGAAAAGCCCCTTTTCTTCCCAAAAGGCCAGTAATCAGTATTCTAGAGCAGCTCCATCTCATGGAGATAGGATGTGAGCCAGAGAAGGCATTAAAATATTTCCAATAGAAAAAGACTGAAGAGGCGGTGAAGCAAGCCTGTAATCCCAGCACTTTGGGAGGCCGAGGCCCGAGGCGGATCCGAGGTCAGGAGATGGGAACCATCCCTGGCTAACAGGTGAAACCCACGTCTCTACTAAAAATACAAAAAAACTAGCCGGTGAGAAGTGGCGAGCACAATGATCCCAACTACTCGAGGAGGCTGAGGGCAGGAAGAATGGCGTGAACCGGAGGCGGAGCTTGCAGTGAGCTGAGATCAGGCCACACGCCTCCCGCCTGTGGGACAGAGCCAGACTCAGTCTCAAAAAGAAAAAAGACTGAAGAGTAAAAAGGTAAAGACAGGCCAGGTACAGTGGCTCATGCCTGCAATCCCAGTACTTTGGGAGGCCAAAGTGAGAGGATCACTTGAGCCCAGGAGTTCAAGGCCAGCCCTGGCAACATAGGGAGACCTCATCTCTACAAAAAGAAATTTTATTTTTTATTTTTTAATTTTATTTATTTTATTATTTATTTTTATTTTTTTGGAGATAGAGTCTCGCTCTGTTGCCCAGGCTGGAATGCAGTGGCGCGATCTTGGCTCATTGCAACCACTGCCTCCCGGGTTCACCCCATTCTCCTGCCTCAGCCTCCTGAGTAGCTAGGACTACAGGCGCCCGCCACCACGCCCGGCTAATTTTTTTGTATTTTTAGTAGAGACTGGGTTTCACCGTGTTAGCCAGGATGGTCTTGATCTCCTGACCTCATGATCTGCCCGCCTTGGCCTCCCAAAGTACTGGGATTACAGGCATGAGCCACCGCGCCCGGCCTATTTGATTTTTTTTTTTTTTTTTTGAGACAGAGTCTCGCTCTGTCGCCCAGGCTGGAGTGCACTGGAGATATGGCTGGTCCAAACCAAGAAGTGCTGTGATATAAAACACACACTGGACCCCCTGTTTTATTTTTTATTTATTTTTTTGAGATGGAGTCTCGCTCTGTTGCCTAGGCTGGAGTGCAGTGGCGTGATCTCCACTCACTGCAAGCTCCGCCTCCTGGGTTCACAACATTCTCTTGCCTCAGCCTCCCGTGTAGCTGGGACTACAGGCGCCTGCTACCACGCTCGGCTAATTTTTGTATTTTTAGTAGAGACAGGGTTTCGCTGTGTTAGCCAGGATGGTCTCGATCTCCTGACCTCGTGATCCACCCATCTCGGCCTCCCAAAGTGCTGAGATTACAGGCGTGAGCCACCGCGCCTGGCCTGATTTTCTTTTGAGACAGAGTTTCACTCTTGTTGCCCAGGCTGGAGTGCAAGGGCATGATCTTGGCTCGCCGCAGCCTCCATCTCCCAGGTTCAAGCAATTCTGCCTCAGCCTCCCGAGTAGCTGGGGTTACAGGCATGTGCCACCACGCCCAGCTAATTTTGTATTTATCGTAGAGAGGGGGTTTCTCCATGTTGGTCAGGCTGGTCTTGAACTCCCAACCTGAGGTGACCCACCCGCTTTGGCCTCCCAAAGTGTGGATTACAGGCGTGAGCCAAAAATTTTTTTTTAAATTAGCCAGATATGGTGGTGTGCACCTGTAGTGTCCTCCAACTCAGGAGGCTTAGGTAGGAGGATCATTTGAGCCCAGGAGGTCAAGGCTGCAGGGAGCTGTGATCAGGCCACTGCACTTCAGCCTGAGCAACAAAGCGAGACCCTGTCTCAAAAAGAAATATAAATGAAATAATAAAAAGGTAAGGCCAGGGCCGTGTTGGCTCACACCTGTAATCCCAGCACTTTGGGAAGCCGAGGCTAGAGGATCGCTTGAGCCTAGGAGTTCGAGACCAGCCTGGGCAACATGGCAAAACCCCCCTAATAAAAATACAAAAATTAGCCAGGCATGGTGGGGGATGCCTGTAATCCCAGCTACTTGGGAGCCTGAGGTGGGAGGATCACCCAAGCCCAGGAGGTTGAGGCTGCAGTGATCATACCCCTACACTCTAGCCTGGGTAACAAAGGAAGACCCTGTCTCACAAATAAAAAGGTAAAGAGAAACCACGAGATTAATAGTAATAGTTTAATTGAGCTCAGTATATTCTCATTTCAACATATAATCAGTATAAAAAGTGAGATATTTTACATTTTTCCCCCCTTGCGCCAGTTTTCAGAATCTAGTGTGTGTGGCTGGGCACGGTGGCTCACGTCTGTAGTCCCAGCACTTTAGGAGGTTGAGGCAGGTGGATCCCTTGAGGCCAGGAGTTTGAGACCAGCCTGGCCAACATAATGAAACCCCAGAGATACTAAAAATACAAAAATTAGGCAGGCATGGTGGCTAACACTTGTAGTTCCATCTACTTGGGAGGCTGAGGCAGGAGAATCACTTGAACCCAGAAGGCAGAGGTTGCAGTGAGCTGAAATCGTGCCACTGCACTCCAGTCTGGGTGACAGAGCAAGACTATGTCTTTAAAAAAAAAAAAAAAAAGGAGGAGTCTAGTGTGTGTTTTATATCACAGCACTTCTTGGTTTGGACCAGGCATATTTGCAGTGCCCAGTAGCTGCATGTGGCCAGCAACCCCCATACTGGATGATGCAGCTCTAGAAGATTTCCCTCCAAGAAAGGGGGGCTTTTTCCTCCCCACGGGAGCCAGGTCCCTCTGGTCTGGATGCCTCTAAGCTGCAGTATGTGTTCTCTGCCTGAGCCAAAGCCTCTCTCCCCTGTGCCTCCCCCTCCACCAGCCAGCACTGCCCTCTGGGGCCCTCCCTTTTCTGGGCAGTCTCTGTCAGGTGTGGACAGGATTGGGGCATGTCCCCTTGGAATTTTCTCCAAGTCAGCCCTTGAATGTTGGCTTCTCCCCCTGGACACAGGAGGAAGATCCCCAATGATTTATTTGTTTGTTTGTTTTTTTGAGACGGAGTCTCACTCTGTCGCCCAGGCTGGAATGCAGTGGCTGGATCTTAGCTCACTGCAAGCTCTGCTTCCCGGGTTCACACCATTCTCCTGCCTCAGCCTCCTGAGTAGCTGGGACTACAGGCGCCCGCCACCTCGCCCGGCTAGTTTTTTGTATTTTTCAGTAGAGACAGGGTTTCACCATGTTCACCAGGATGGTCTTGATCTCCTGACCTCGTGATCCGCCCATCGCGGCCTCCCAAAGTGCTGGGATTACAGGCGTGAGCCACCGCGCCCGGCCACCCCAATGATTTAATAATCATAGAAATGATGAGGATTGGCCAGGGTGGTGGTTCAAGCCTGTAGTCCCAGCAATTTGGGTGGCCGAGGCAGGTGGATCACTTGAGGTTAGAATTTGAGACCAGCCTGGCCAACATGGTGAAACCCTGTCTCCAATAAAAATACAAAAATTGCTGGTCGTGGTGGTGGATGCCTGTAATCCCAGCTACTTGGGAGGCTGAGGCAGGAGAATTGCTTGAACCTCGGAGGTGGAGTTTACAGTGAACTGAAATCGCACCACTGCTCTCCAGCCTGGGCAACAGAGTGAGACTCCATCTCAAAAAAAAAAAAAAAGGATGACGTTTGTGCTAATAAGCAGCAGGCCCTGGGCCAAGAAGAAGCGAGGCTTTTTTTCTTTAGGGAAGTGACGTCACTCACCAGTGTCCCTTAGATTGTAGGATTCAGAGGCAAGATTGCCTCCAAGCCCCCGCGGTTGGCCAGGTCTCCTTCCCCTTTCCCTGTGTTTCCCTGGCCCCAGGGGGCAGGATGGAGAGTTGAGGGAGGGCAGGCTGAGTTATCCTTCCCGGCATAAGGAAGAGCTGAAAAGTCCCCGGGCGCGGTGGCTCACGCCTGTCATCCCAGCACTTTGGGAGACTGAGGTAGGCAGATCACGAGGCCAGGAGATTGAGACCAGCCTGGGCAACATGGTGACACCCTGTCTCTACTAAAAATACAAAATTAGCCGGGCATGGTGGCACACGCCTATAGTCCCAACTACCCAGGAGGCTGAGGTGGGAGAATAGCTGGAACCTGTGAGTCAGAGGTTGCAGTGAGCCGAGATCACACCACTGCACTACAGCTTGGATGACAGCAAGACTCTGTCTCAAAAAAAAAAAGAAAAAGAAATGCTTAGCTTCTTTTTGGGCTGGGCACGGTGACTCACACCTGTAATCCCAGCACTTTGGGAGGCCAAGGCGGGCGGATCATGAGGTCAGGAGATTGAGCCCATCCTGGCTAACACGCTGAAACCCTGTCTCTACTAAAAATACAAAAAATTAGCGGAGGGTGGTGGCGGGCGCCTGTAGTTCCAGCTTCTTGGGAGGCTGAGGCAGGAGAATCGCTTGAACCTGGAGGCGGAGCTTGCAGTGAGCCAAGATTGTGCCACTGCACTCCAGCCTGGGTGACAGAGCGAGACTCCGTCTCCAGAAAAAAACAGAAACACCCCCAGGCTAGGGCAGAGGTTGGGGGGTGCAGTGTGGGCACGCACAAGCCCCTTCCTCCCCGGCAGCGTTTGGGACAACGTGGCAGGGAGCCTGTGGCCAACCTGGCCTCTGCGAGAGGAAGCGAGGCCAACTCCTGGCTGGGGATTCACAGCCCCGAAGTGTTTCTCATCTTGGTTTCTCATGTTGGTGGCTTCAGGCCTTCTCTGAAGCTATCTGCTGCCTCTTTATAGTCATGTATTCAACTGGTCATCGCTGAGCCTGTGCAGGCGCTCCATGTGTGTTCAAACAGGCCCTGCCCCTACCCACATTTCCGCACGGGGTTTGCACACTGGTTGCAGGGATAGACAGCAGGCTAAGTTTTGGATAGTGGTGAAATGTTGTGAAGGAAACAAGCTGGCAGGAGAATGACTGCGTAACCTCATTCAGTGGGGTGGCCAGGGAAGCCCTGTGGAAGAAGGATATTCTGCCAGGCACTTGAACGCCACGGAGGAGCCAGGCCACGAAGATTGTGTCGGGGCATGCGTTCCTGGGACACAGGGCAGCACACCCGGAGGCCCCGGGTTGGCGTATTTGAGGAGAAGTGGAAGGTGTTGAGGGTTGAGAGGTCACCGGGGCTATGGTGAGTGTCTGGGGTTCCAAAGCTGCAGGATGCCATGATTAGTCACTTGATTTTATTTATTTATTTGTTTTTTTCTTTTTTCTTTTTTTTTTTTTTTTTTTTGAGACGGAGTTTCGCTATTGTTGCCGAGGCTGAAGTGCAACAGTGCGATCTCAGCTTACTGTAACCTCCACCTCCCTTGTTCAAGCGATTCTCCTGCCTCAGCCTCCCGAGTAGCTGGGATTACAGGCACCTGCCACCACACCTGGCTGATTTTTGTATTTTTATTAGAGACGGGGATTTCACCGTGTTGGCCAGGCTGGTCGCAAATTCCTGACCTCAGGTGATCCGCCTTCCCTGGCCTCCCAAAGTGCCAGGATTACAGTGCCCTGCTGAGCTGGGGTTTCTGCCTGGGGCATTTGGTGATGGTAGTGTCCCCATGATCATGAGGCACTGTGATTGGTTGAGATTTGGGGAGGCAGTTCTGGCATTCCAGGTCACACTGATCTCAGCAGGTGAGTGCTAGGTGGATGCCAGGAGACTGTGAGCCGTTGCTGGTGGGCAGGGGTCCGGGCTCTGGAGGCTGCAGGTCCCGGCAGGTCTCATGTCCCCTCCTTTCCCCACCTCCCAACCACAGTGATCAACAAATACAAGCGCAGGCGATTTCAGAAAACCAAGAACCTGCTGACAGGAGAGACAGAAGCGGACCCAGAAATGATCAAGGTAAACGGGCAGGGTTGTCAGGGCCTATAGGGACCAAGCCAGGCCATTCACAGCTCATACCAGACCACTGGGGCTGTCATCTGTCACCACCACTGAGCCACCATGCCGGCTCGGTCACGCCACCTCCCCTCCCTGAGCACTGGGCTCTTCCTTTGGGAAATGGGGTCAGGAGGCAGCTGCCTCTCAGGGAGTAGGGGGGATCCCAGGCAGGGTTACCCGGGCCTCTCGCCAGCCTGGGAGGGGGTGCATCACAGTCCCATTCTCACATGAGGACACTTGTTGAATCTTACAGCCAGGAAGTGGCAGGCCAGGGACTCTCACCCACACAGTCAGGCCCCAGAGCCCAAGCTCAGTCCAGCATCAAGCAGGCACATGAGAATATGACTTTAGTAGGAACTGCAGGATTAATAGTTGCTGTCACTCCTGGTGGGCTGGGGAGCCAGGCAGTTAATCTGTGGTTAACCTGCAGTGGGCACTAAGAGACTTCCCCTCTCTGTGGGTGGTCCTGTGTGGGAGGGGTGGTCCCTGCTCATGGAGGTGAGGCCACCGTGCAAGAGTGTGTGGAGCCTGCTGTCATGAGGCTGGGCTTCGCAGCCTGGCCTAGGATGCCAGCCCTGCCCCTACCTCTGCAGGCCTCGGTTTTCTGCATGTGGGGTGGAAGGATCCTGTTGGTGACCCGAAGGGTCCTGGGTAGCGTAATCTCTAAGCCGAGGGAGGAGAGCCCTCTGCCAGCACTTGCTGTGGTGGCTGATACTCTGCTGCCAAGGTTGTCAGGGGAGGTGGCTCATGCCTGTAATCCCAGCGCTTTGGGAGGCTGAAGCAGAAGGATCACTTGAGCCCGGGAGTTCAAGATCAGCCCAGGCAGCATAGTGAGACCCCATCTCTCCCAAAAAAGAGAGAGAAAAGAAAGAAAGAAAAAAGAAGCTGTCCATGGTGGCTCACGCCTCTAATCTCAGCACTTTGGGAGGCTGAGGTGGGAGGATTGTGCTTGAGCCCAGGAATTCAAGACCAGCTTGGGCAGCATGGCAAGACCCCATCTCAAAAACTAGAAAGCAAAGATTAAGATTTTCATGGGAACCCTTGGGAGGAAGTGTGCAGAGGCTGATGGTCCCTGGGCACCTCCACCTGCCTCTGAGGCCTTCCCCACATGTTGCCTCAGAGGGCTGAGGACTATGGGCCCGTGGAGGTGATCTCCCATTGGCACCCCAACATCACCATCAACATCGTGGACGACCACACGCCGTGGGTGAAGGGCAGTGTGCCCCCTCCCCTGGATCAATGTAAGCTCCCCAGCCCTGCCAGCTGCTTGCAGAGGCCTCTGGGAGGGTGCTCGGGGCCCATCTCTTTGTCTTTTCCTGGCCCCATCCACCTGAGAGCGCTTTCTAGGGCTCCACTCTCCCAAACTCCCCACCCTGTCCTATCCCCTTCCCATGTCCTCTCCTTCTCCCACACCCCCACCCCTGGGGTCACTAGGACTGACTCCCATATGCCAGCATCGGTCCACAGTCAAGTCCCATCGAGCCCACAAACTGTTTTCAAAAAATGTCTATCACTTGCCAACTTTTGAAATTGAGGCAGTATCACTTAAAAGCCATATTTTCTGGCTTTTATAAAACTGGGTTACATGGTCACCCATGGGGCAGCCGTGGGCTGGAGCTGAGCCACAGCTGCCCCCTTAAGCGGGGACCTGCCTGCTCTTTGCATCTGGTTCCCTCTGCTGAGGTCAAGGGGCCCTTTAGCTCCTCATGGCGTGGCCTAGAAATGTCCCCTGTCCTCCAGTCTCTGTAGAGGGGCCCTCTTGGGTCCCTGCAGACATCTGAGGCCTGTGGGTACCCTGGCCTCCTGCCTGGGCCAAACGGTGTCCCTGTGTGCTGCAGATGTGAAGTTCGACGCCGTGAGCGGTGACTACTACCCCATTATCTACTTCAATGACTACTGGAACCTGCAGAAGGACTACTACCCCATCAATGAGAGCCTGGCCAGCCTGCCGCTCCGTGTCTCCTTCTGCCCGCTCTCGCTTTGGCGCTGGCAGCTCTATGCCGCCCAGAGCACCAAGTCGCCCTGGAACTTCCTGGGCGACGAGTTGTACGAGCAGTCAGATGAGGAGCAGGACTCGGTGAAGGTGAGTGCGGCTGGGGCGGGCGGGACTTCCCAGTGCCTTCCTGGGCGCAGGAGGCCAAGAGGAAGTGCGCCAGGCCTGGGCTGTGGGACCTCCCGCCTGGTGCTCCTCTGCCCACAGTTTCACAACCTCCCAGGTCCCTTCTCCGCAGTGAAAGGAAGTGGGCACCCAGCCCTCCAGGCCTAGATGACTGGGGGTCCTCTCCCCAGGCTGTTCTGTTGGCTTGGCCGGGCCCTTTTGGTCCAGACCTGTCCCTTACTCCTTCTGTCCCAGACCTTGTCTCCCTGGCCCTGGGCTCCGACTCCGTGTCTCTACCATCTCACTGGGTCCTGAAATGTCAGCCCGTTTCTGTGGTGTGAGGCTCGGCTTTGCCTCCTGGGCTGTCGTCACTGTTGGGTCTCTGCTCTTGGCTCCCAGTGTCCCTTCACGCACTCCCTCGGCCTCTGCCTCTTCCCCTAGTGCCATCTCCCTGTCTTTTCTGTCTCCATGAGTCACCCTCCTCTCTGCCCCCATCTGCCCATCTCTGACCCAGTCTCCTCCCGGCTGGCCCACCCTCACCCTGCCTCTACAGGCGGCCCCAGGGACAGGTCTTAGGGGACAAAAGTTAGTGAAGTTGCTCCTGGGCGGGGGCGGGCTGTGCTCACAAGTGTCCCCTGCAGGTGGCCCTGCTGGAGACCAACCCCTACCTGCTGGCGCTCACCATCATCGTGTCTATCGTCCACAGTGTCTTCGAGTTCCTGGCCTTCAAGAATGGTAGGAACGGGACCCCAGGGCTAATGAGAGGCTGTGCAGGGCTGGGGACAGGGCCTGCCCCCTTCATCCTCCCCTCCGTCCCCGCGTATCCTCCCCCTGCCTGGGGTCTCTCAGCCCCACTCTCCAGAGGCCTGGTGAGCTGGGGAGGGGCAGTGGCCCCAAAACTCCCAACCCAGAAATTCCCACCCACCGGGTGTGGAGCTAAGGGAGGGGCTGGCCCGCTGCTGGGGCAGAGGCCAGGCCAGTACTGCCAGGAAGCAGGGCTGGGGAACTCCAGAGCCAAGAGCAGGGAAGCCCCGGAGCTGCTCCCGCCACCCTGCCCGGCAGGCTGCCTGTTGCGGGAGGCCGCTTAGGACTCAGTGGATGGGGCCTGCCCGAATGGGAAGGAGGAGCACTGTCCCCCGAAGGTCCCTAGGTTCTAAGGCTGACCATGCTGATGGCCAGCGTTTGAGGAGAAGCAGCCACATGCCAGGCACTGTCCTGGGTACCCTCCCCAGGTAACTCCTTGAGCCGTACGGGAACCAGAGGCTCAGGGATGTCACTTGCCCAGTCACACAGTTCCTAAGGGGTAGATAGTTCTAGCCCCAACTCTCATCTTCTAGGCCCTGCAGGCCACTTCTTCCTTGCCCAGAGTACCCCAGTCTAAAGGAGGCAGCCTGCTGCCCTATAGCTGCCGGAGGCGGCAGGAGGAATGACTAGTAGTATTCCTGGTATTAAGACGCTATTGCCAGCCTGGCGGTGGCTCTCGCCTGTAATCCCAGCACTTTGGGAGGCCAAGGTGGGAGGATCGCCTGAGCCCAGGAGTTTGAGACTAGCCTGGGCAACAAAGCGAGATTCATTTCTACACAATTTTTTTTTTTTTTTTGAAGTGGAGTCTTGCTCTGCCACCCAGGCTAGAGTGCAGTGGCACGATCTCAGCTCACTGCCAGCTCCACCTCCTGGGTTCATGCCATTCTCCTGCCTCAGCCTCCCGAGTAGCTGGGACTACAGGCACCCGCCACCACGCCCAGCTAATTTTTTGTGTTTTTAGTAGACAAGGTTTCACCGTGTTAGCCAGGATGGTCTCGATCTCCCGACCTCGTGATCCGCCAGCTTCGGCCTCCCAAAGTGCTGGGATTAAAGGCGTGAGCCACCGCGCCCGGCCTTTGCACAAATTTTTTTTAGAATTAGCTGGGCATGGCAGTACGTGCCTGTGGTCTCAGCTACTCGGGAGGCTTGGGCCTGAGAGATCAAGGCTGCCGTGAGCCATGATCACACCACTGAACTCCAGCCTAGGTAACAGAGTGAGACCCTGTTCCAAAAAAAGGGATGCTCTTGCCATTATTGAGAGCTACCATCTGGAAGAATGCGGTGTCATACGGGCACAGGAGCTGGTGCCGACCCCAGCTGGCCATCTGCCAGCTGTCGCTGGGAAACAGGACCGTTTTGCCCGGGAGCTGGCTTGGCTAGGGTCCAGTGAGAAATGAGGCACAAGAAGGCTATGTCCTCACCCAGTGTCATGCAGCAGGGGTGCGGGCCTCACTTGGCACCAGTGCTGTCTAAGGAGGGGCTTGGGCCCACCTGGGCCCCCCCGCCCTCCCCCCGCCAGAACCTTGTCTCCAGACCCATTCTTCTCGGTTGGGATGAGGGTCAGTCTGATGGGCAGGGGTGGGTGGGGTGAGCCTGTGGAGTATGGCAGAGCTCTGAGATGGGGTGGGGTGCAGAGCTCCCACAGCCCTCACTCCCTGAGTGCAGAGCTGGCCCTGACCCTGCATGACTGCAGACCTGGCTCCACCACTCTGTTACAGATGTGGTGGCTCAGCCTCCTGTGGCTGCGGTTAGACGCTCAATCGGGCAGGGTCAGAGAGGGGTGTCCATGGTGAGACCGGGGCTCTGAGTTAGGAGTACACTGACATGGATCCTTGGCAGCATCCAGGCGGAGCACTGGAAGGAGCTCCAGACTGGAGCCCAGGGCCCTTGTCTTGTTTCCTGAGGATGTCTGTGAGCCAGTTCCTTCATGGTGTCAGGGCGGGGGCCTGGAGGAGGTGGTCTTGAAGTGCATGCCACAGATCTTCCTTCCCGGGGGTGTGGGCAGGCACCACGGTGCTGCCCAGACCCCGTGTCCCTCCAGATTCTGCTGCGCCAGGCTGTTCGGCCTCAGGGAAGCAGCTTCCTGACCAGCGTTTAGTACCTGGCACATAGTGAGCCCCGTCCATGGCACCAGTCACTGTCACCATCAGTCAAGGGACTGCACCCTGGGGTGCTGGATGCTGACATCCTATGGGAGGGCTCCAGGGGTGCTGCCTGTCTGGTGCTCTGGGGGCCACCTGATGAATGAGAGAGCCTTCCTGGGGGAGAGGGCTCTCATTCGGCACCTCTCCTGAGGACCCAGCGCCACCCCAGGGTGTGAGGATGTAGGCCAAGGCGGCCTGAGGGAGCTGCAGGAGGGTCTTAGTACCTCCTCAGCCTCCTGGTTCCCCCTACCCCCTGTGCACAGATATCCAGTTCTGGAACAGCCGGCAGTCCCTGGAGGGCCTGTCTGTGCGCTCCGTCTTCTTCGGCGTTTTTCAGTCATTCGTGGTCCTTCTCTACATCCTGGACAATGAGACCAACTTCGTGGTCCAGGTCAGCGTCTTCATCGGGGTCCTCATCGACCTCTGGAAGATCACCAAGGTCATGGACGTCCGGGTAAGGCCGGGGCGCCATGCTGTCTCGGGAGCTGCAGGGGCTGTGAGAGGTAGTGTGGCCCAGCTGGACCCTGGAGCTGGCCCCCGGGGGATTCCCAGCAAGTGCCTCGCTCCCAGGACCAAGGGGATTTTCTCACCAGGGGATTTTTCGGGTCACACATGGGGCAGGGGAACTGGGAACGGTGGGGAAGGGCAGGGGCTGGTTCTGGCTTGTGGGGCAAGAGCCAGCATGGCAACTGACCATGGCGCCCACCTCATCCACAGCTGGACCGGGAGCACAGGGTGGCAGGAATCTTCCCCCGCCTATCCTTCAAGGACAAGTCCACGTATATCGAGTCCTCGACCAAAGTGTATGACGATGTGAGTGTCCCGCACACTGGGCCCCTGGGGGTGGTCTCCAAGCACCCACGTACCCCTGAGGGACCCGGGGCCGACCATCTGCTTGCTGGACCCACGCTTTATGGCCTGTATCACATCCTCTGTGTCCCCCACCTGTCATAACTGCTTCCTGGTCGAGTCCAGAGTCCCCAGGGCTACCTGGAAATTCCCCCTGCCCGTCCTGCCAGACCAGGTGTGGTGGCTGAGGGTGGGGAGCAGGGCTGCCAGGCAGGGCCGAGGAGCTGGCTCACAGCCCCACCCTGTTGGCCCCACAGATGGCGTTCCGGTACCTGTCCTGGATCCTCTTCCCACTCCTGGGCTGCTATGCCGTCTACAGTCTTCTATACCTGGAGCACAAGGGCTGGTACTCCTGGGTGCTCAGCATGCTCTACGGCTTCCTGCTGACCTTCGGTGAGCGGCCCAGCTGCCCCAGGAGAGAGCAGGCCCCATGCTAGGCAGGGCTCACAGCCCAGCGTGGGAGACAGACCCATCCCCAGGCAGGGACAACCCAGGGTGGGCAGAGCCGGGATGTAGGGAGGCCCAAGGGCACACATGGCTCCATCTGGGGTCAGAGAGGGCTTTGGGGAGGACATGAACAGTACACTTCAGTCCCCATTTTCAGGGGGCCTTTATATCTTGGGAACAAGTAAACAAGTAGGGCCAGGTGCGGTGGCTCACGCCTGTTATCCCAATGCTTTAGGAGGCTGAGGCAGGAGGATCACTTGAGCCCAGGAATTAGTGACCAGTCTGGGCAATGTGGCAAGATCCAATCTCTACAAAAAACACAAAAATTAGGCCGGGCGCGGTGGCTCAAGCCTGTAATCCCAGCACTTTGGGAGGCCGAGACGGGTGGATCACGAGGTCAGAAGATCGAGACCATCCTGGCGAACATGGTGAAACCCCGTCTCTACTAAAAAATACAAAAAAAAAACTAGCCGGGCGAGATGGCGGGCGCCTGTAGTCCCAGTTACTTGGGAGGCTGAGGCAGGAGAATGGCGTAAACCCGGGAGGCGGAGCTTGCAGTGAGCTGAGATCCGGCCACTGCACTCCAGCCCGGGCGACAGAGCGAGACTCCGTCTCACAAAAAAAAAAAAAAAAAAAAAAAAAAAAAAAAAACCACACAAAAATTATTGAGGAGTGGTAGTGCGTGCCTGTAGTCCCAGCTACCTGGGAGGCTGAGGTGGGAGGATCCCTTGAGTCTAGGAGGTTGAAGCTGCAGTGAGCTATGATTATGCCATTGCACTCCTGCCTGGGTGACAGAGTGAGACCCTGTCTCAAAAAACAAAAGACCGGGTGAATCACAGCCAGTAACGAGTACTGTGAAGGGCAGAGTGGTGGGGAGATGCACATTAACAGGGGTCGGGGGGCCCCTCTGAGGACAGGACATTTAAACCCAGGCCTCAGATATCCAGGGAGGGAGCTGTGTGGATGTGACAGAAGGCCCCACCAGTGCAGAGGCCGCTGGTAGAGTGTGCCCAGGTGTAGGAAGTGGTGAGGGGGCTGGTATGGCCGGTGCAGAGTGTGCAGGGGAGAGGTGGGAGAGGCCATTCCTCCGCTCATGGGTGCCCTCACTGCAGGCTTCATCACCATGACGCCCCAGCTCTTCATCAACTACAAGCTCAAGTCCGTGGCCCATCTGCCCTGGCGCATGCTCACCTACAAGGCCCTCAACACATTCATCGATGACCTGTTTGCCTTTGTCATCAAGATGCCCGTTATGTACCGGATCGGCTGCCTGCGGGACGGTGAGGCCTGGCGGGCAGGTCGGGGCTCCCACTGGAACAGGGCCCCAAGGCAGTCTTCAGGGCCCAGGTCTGAGGGGGTGCCAAGGCCCCAGATAGGGTGTTCAGTCTGAGGGGGCTCAGCCCCACCATTGCATCACGCCCTCTCCACCCAAGGCCACCTGGCTGTGGACGGGCCAGCCCAACCTCACACTGCCTCCCACCCCTCTCCAGATGTGGTTTTCTTCATCTACCTCTACCAACGGTGGATCTACCGCGTCGACCCCACCCGGGTCAACGAGTTTGGCATGAGTGGAGAAGACCCCACAGCTGCCGCCCCCGTGGCCGAGGTTCCCACAGCAGCAGGGGCCCTCACGCCCACACCTGCACCCACCACGACCACCGCCACCAGGGAGGAGGCCTCCACGTCCCTGCCCACCAAGCCCACCCAGGGGGCCAGCTCTGCCACCGAGCCCCAGGAAGCCCCTCCAAAGCCAGCAGAGGACAAGAAAAAGGATTAGTCGGGACTGGTCCTTGCCTGCTCCGGCTCCTGGCGACTACTACCCCTGCGCCCCGGCCCCCTCCCCTCCCTGTCGCCCTTTCCCTGGACAGATCAGGCCGGGGCAGCGGGAGGCCCGCCCCAGGCCAGGGCCCAGCGTGTGACATAGGGGCCAGGGCAGGCCAGGGTTTGTGTGTGGAGGCGCTGTCTGTTCCTCTGTCCCTCTGTGTTTCCAGCCATCTCGCCCTACCAGCCCAGCACCACTGGGAATCATGGTGAAGCCGACGCGGCATTGCCGAGGGGGTGGGTTGGGCGGGGGCGGGGCCGGGCCCCCCTACGGGATGCCCACGGCCATTCATCATCTTGTCCCTCGTCCCCCTACCACACTCCCCCTCCTAGACCGCCGCCCTTTAACACAGTCTGGATTTAATAAATTCATATGGGTGTTTAACTTAAACTCAGCACTGCCCTCCTCCTCGTGCCTTCCTTCCTCTGGCGCCTTGGAGAGCAGCTTCAGGCGGGGATGAGGTGGCTCTCCTGGGTCCGGGAGGGTGACCTGCAGGGTACAGGACGTGTAAAGGTGGGAATTGTGACCTTATGTCAAGAGCCATGCCTGGCCGGGCACGGTGGCTCACACCTGTAATCTCAACACTTTGGGAGGCCAAGGTGGATGGATCACTTGAGGTCAGGAGTTTGGGACCAGCCTGGCCAACACTATATTTTCAACATAGTGAAACCTTGTCTCTACTAAAAATTAATTGAGCATGGTAGCGGGCACCTGTAATCACAGTTACTCGAGAGGCTGAGGCAGGAGAATCATTTAAACCTGGGAGGCAGAGGTTGTGGTGAGCCCAGATCACACACTGCACTCCAGCCTGGGTGACAGAGCAAGATTCCATCTCAAAGGAAAAAAAAAGAGCCATACCTGCCAGGCCAGGCCTCTTCCTCATTTGTTGCCCTCCCACCAGCCCTCTGAGATTTCATTAACTGGCCCCGTTTCAGATTCCTGGGGAAGCTGCTTGCAGGGAGCTCGCTGCCCCTGCCGGGCGCAGGCTAGAGCCTCCTGTGTGCCTGCTGAATGTCTCCTAACCCGACACCACCAGGCACGGCCAAGTACAGCTTTCAGCCAGGTCGCCATGAGCAAAGGCACCTGCCACCCTGAGACCTCAGCACAGCAGTTGGGGCACACTAGATGTGTGCCCTTGGCTTTTTGTGCTGATATCTGCTCACCCCCAATTTTGGGGAGCATGGGGGTGAAGGCTCAGCCAGCCTGAGTGGCACCTGGCTGTAGCACTCCATGAGTATTGGGGTGTCACTTCACATCCCCGGGGCTGCCTGTGCCGACGACCAGCCAAGCCCTCCAGAGGTGGCATGAGTTGGACTTGCCAGCCCAGCCCCTGGTGCTGGGACCTTTTGCTCACTGGATAGGTGAGCTGAGTGAGGCCTCTGTGTTCTGAGGGGTGGGGACCTGCATTCCCAGGTTTACTGTTTTGTGGTGTGGTCTCAGCAACACTTCACTATAGGGGGCCCAGCGCTGAGGACCACGCCAGGTTCCTTCAGGCTCCAGCTGCCACCCCACGTTGCAGAGCCAGTCAGGGGATCCATGAGGTCCCAGGGAGATGGTGGTGCCCTTGGAGCCCCACACCACAGGTCCACAGACAGGCCACGGCAGTCTCGCATCCCTCAGGGCAGCCATGGGTCTCCATTAGCTGCCCCCCAACTCTATACCATTCCATGGATCCCCGGTGCCCTTGGAGGAACCCCAGGCTCTGCACCATGGGAAACCCAGGAAAGCCTGACCGATGGGCTTCTAGGAGCCCTGGAGTACAGGACTCAGCAGACCCCCGAGAGTGGTGGGCTCTCCAGACACCTGGACTCCCTGGCCTCATCACCCCTGGCTCTTCTTCCACAGCTCCACGCCCAAGCCTTTGACAAGGCCCATCAGCTATCCCCACAACTCCCTGGGAGTCTCACCTCTTCATTTGGGACCACCTGCTCCATGCCCCTCGTTACCCTGTGGTGGTCTTGCTCAGTGTTCTGTCTGGTCCCCTGTCCCAGTCCTGCCCTCCCCACTTCCCATTCACACTCTAGCTAGCAGCTAGAGGAAACTTTTTTTTTCTTTGAGACAGCATCTCGCTCTGTTGCCCAGGCTGTAGTGCAGTCGTACGATCTCAGCTCACTGCAGCCTCTACCTCCTGGGTTCAAGTGATTCTCCCGTCTCAACCTCCTGAGTAGCTAGGATTATAGGCATGCACCACCACACTTGGCTAATTTTTTGTATTTTTAGTAGAGACGGGGTTTCACCATGTTGGCCAGGCTGGTCTCTACCTCAAGCAATCCGCCCACCTCAGCCTCGCAAAGTGCTGAGATTATAGACATGAGCCACCACGCCCATCCCAGCTAGAGGAAACTTTCTAGTTTCTTCTACTAAAGCACAAACATGATCCTGCCCAGCCCTTGCTCAGAACCTACTGTGGCTGCCCAGTGACCTCAGGAGAAAGCCCAGGCTCCTTACTGGGGAGTGAGACCTTGGTGATGGGGATACTTATTAACCCCTGCATCCAGCCTGATCTTCCCCTTACCTGGATCCTGTCCCCAGGCACACAACCCCTGTCCACTTTTTTTTTTTTTTTTTTTTTGAGACGGAGTCTCGCTCTGTCGCCCAGGCTGGAGTGCAGTGGCGCAATCTCGGCTCACTGCAAGCTCCGCCTCCCGGGTTCACGCCATTCTCCGGCCTCAGCCTCCCGAGTAGCTGGGACTACAGGCGCCCGCCACTGCGCCCGGCTAATTTTTTCTATTTTTAGTAGAGACGGGGTTTCACCGTGGTCTCGATCTCCTGACCTTGTGATCCGCCCGCCTCGGCCTTCCAAAGTGCTGGGATTACAGGCGTGAGCCACCGCGCCCGGCCCACTTTTTTTTTTATCCTTTGAGACAAAGTCGCGTTGTCGTTCAGGCTTGAGTGCAGTCGCACGATCACAGCTCTGCAGCCTTGACCTGCTGGCTCAAGCAATCCTCCTGCCTCAGCCTCCCAACTACCTAGGACCACAGGCAAGTGCCAATATGCCTGCGTAATTATTTATTTATTTATTATTTTTATTTATTTATTTTGAGATGGAGTCTCCCTCCTGTTGCCCAGGCTGGAGTGCAGTGGCACGATCTTGGCTCACTGCAACCTCCACCTCCTGGGTTCAAGCAATTCTCCTGCCTCAGCCTCGTGAGTAGCTGGGATTACAGGGACATACCACCATGCCCGGCTGATTTTTGTATTTTTAGTAGAGACGGGATTTCACCATCTTGGCCAGTCTGGTCTCGAACTCCTGACCCCGTGATCCACCTGCCTTGGCCTCCCAAAGTGCTGGGATTACAAGTGTGAGCCACCGTGCCTGGCTGCCTGCATAATTTTTAAACTTTTTGTAGAAATGGGGTCTCTCGATGTTGCCAAAGCTGGTTTCAAACTCCTGACCTCAAGCAGTCCTCTCATCTGGGTCTCCCAAAGTGCTGGGATTACAGGCCTGAGCCATCACAGCTGGCTCATCCCTTCTTTACCTTACCCATGTGTCCTCCAAGTTGTGGCTCCAGTGCTTCCTCCTCTAGCAAGCTCTCCCTGACTGCCAAGTTCTCTGGGGTCTCTCATGGCAGCCCTGCGCACTGTGAGTCATCACTGGGCACAAGTTGGTCTCTTCCACTGGATGGAGCCCTGTGAGGACATAGCCAGACCTGTCTTGATCACTGCTGTGTCCCCAGCATAGGGCCAAACACAGAGAAGTCACTCCAGGAATATTTAATGAGTGCATGTTGAACAACCCCAACAATCATTTTCCGAGACACATGGAAACATCCAGAAGTGTGGACCTCGGTGGGGCTCATATCCAGACACTGGAGACTGTGACAAGCAGTCAGTCAACAAAAGTAACAGCTGAACCCTGCCCCTGGGTAGTGCCATGTGCTGGGACGTATTGTGTATACAGCCAAGCCCAAGACAGACCCAGACCTGCCCTCATGGGGCTCACAGCCCAGCAGAAATCCTGAACGCTGAGGATATCTGACATGTCCTTTTTATTTTTCATTTTTATTTATTTACTTTTTTTTTTTTTTTCAGACAGAGTCTTACTCTGTTGTCCAGGCTGGAGTGTAGTGGTGTGATCTCAGCTCACTGCAACCTTCGCCTCTCGAGTTCAAGCAATTCTCCTGCCTCAGCCTCCCGAGTAGCTGGGACTACAGGCACCCACTGCCAAGCCCGGCTAACTTTTGTATTTTTAGTAGAGACAGTTTCACGTTTCACCATATTGGTCAGCCTGGTCTCAAACTCCTGACCTCAAGTGATCTGCCTGCCTCGGCCTCCCACAGTGCTGGGATTACAGCCATGAGCCACGGCACCCAGCTATCCTATTTATTTATCTATTTATTTATTGAGACAAAGTCTTGCTCTGTCGCCCAGGCTGGAGTGCAGTGGCGTGATCTCGGCTCACTATAAGCTCTACCTCCCAGGTTCAAGCAATTCTTCTACCTCGGCCTCCTGAGTAGCTGGGATTACAGGTGTGCACCACCACGTCTGGCTAATTTTTGTATTTTTAGTACAGATGGTGTTTCACGATGTTGGTCAGGCTGGTCTCAAACTCCTGACCTCGTAATCCACCTGCCTCAGCCTCACAAAGTGCTAGGATTACAGACGTGAGCCACCGCACCTGGCCCCCTTTTTATTTATTTATTTTTGAGATGGAGTCACTGTCACCCAGGCTGGAGTGAGTGCAGTGGCACGATCTCAGTTCACTGCAACCTCCGCCTCCTGGGTTCAAGTGATTCTCCTGCCTCAGCCTCCTGAGTAGCTGGGATTATAGGTGCCTGCCACCACACCAGCTAATTTTTGCATTTTTAGTAGACATGGAGTTTTACCATGTTGGCCAGGCTGGTCTCGAACTCCTGACCTCAGGTGATCTGCCTGCCTCAGCCTCCCAAAGTGCTGGGATTATAGACGTGAGCCACTGTGCCTGGGCCTGACATGTCCTTTTAGTTACTCAGCAAATTTTTGTTTGTTTGTTTTTTTTGAGACAGTCTCACTCTGTCACCCAGGCTGGAGTGCAGTGGTGTGATCTCGACTCACTGCAGCCTCTGCTTCCTGGGTTCAAACGATTGTCCTGCCTCAGCCTCCCTAGTAGCTGGGACTACGGGCGCATTACACCATGCCCGGCTAGTTTTGTGTTTTTAGTAGAGACGGGTTTTTACCACGTTGGCCAGGCTGGTCTTGAACTCTTGACCTCAGGTGATCCGCCTGCCTTGGCCTCCCAAAGTGCTGGGATTACAGGCATGAGCCACTGCACCCAGTCTCAACAAACATTTTTGAGGCCTGGCATTGGCAAGGGGCAGAGAGGAATCAGGAGAGCTTCTGGTCCTGTAACAATGGGAGCTGCTATTTGTCATCCTTATCATAAGCCAAGCCCTAGTGTAAGTGCTGCCTGTGGTCGGCTTCATCGATTACATTTAATATTATTCAATGTCCGTCACCTTACTGGTCCATCACTCTGCCCTCATCTCTACCCCTTTCCTGTCAGTCACGTTGCACCAGCCTTCTTGCTATTCCTTAAGCATGTCATGCATGTTCCTACCACAGGGCCTTTGCACGTGCTAGCCCCTGTGCTTTGTACACTCTCCCCTAGCTATCCACATGAATCCCTCACCTCCTTTGACTTCCTGTTCAAATGGCACCTCGCAGACCCTGATCTTCCTAACTCAAACTATCCTCCAAATTCATTCTGTTTATCCTGCTCTATCCTGTAATACTGCCATCACCATCAGACATATATTTGCTTATCTGTTTTCCACCTGTGTCCTCACTTGGATTTCCTTGATGGCAAGGGCTTTTTGTCTGCTGTGTGCCTTGCTATGTCCCTAGCTTTTAGAGCAGTGTCTGACACTGTTACTCTGTGTGTAATAACTCTGTAAATCGAAGAGCTGGGCACGGTGTCTCACGCCTGTAATCCCAGCACTTTGGGAGGCCGAGGTGGGCAGATCGCCTGAGGTCGGGAGTTCCAGACCAGCCTGGCCAGCATGGTGAAACCCCGTCTCTACTAAAAATACAAAAATTAGCCGGGTGTGGTGGTGCGCATCTGTAATACCAGCTACTTGGGAAGCTGAGGCAGGAGAATCGCTTGAACCTGGGAGGTGGATAAACCAAGATCGCACCATTGCACTCCAGCCTAGGCAACAAAGCGAGAATGCGTCTCAAAAAAAAAAAAAAAAAGATAGGGCTGGGCACAGTGGCTCATGCCTGTAATCCCAGCACTTTGGGAGGCAGAGGCAGGCGGATCATGAGGTCAGGAGATCGAAACTATCCTGGCTAACACAGTGAAACCCCGTCTCTACTAAAAATACAAAAAGTTAGTCAGGCGTGGTGGTGGGCATCTGTAGTCCCAGCTACTCGGGAGGCTGAGGCAGCAGAATGGCGTGAACCCGGGAGTAGGAGCTTGCAGTGAGCCGAGATCGCACCACTGGACTCCAGCCTGGGCGACAGAGCAAGATTCCATCTCAAGAAAAAAAAAAAAGAAAGAAAGAGGGCTGGGCACAGTGGCTCATGACTGTAATCCCAGCACTTTGGGAGGCCGAGACAGGTGGATCACCTGAGGTCAGGAGTTCAAGACCAGCCTGGCCAACATGGTGAAACCCCATCTCTTCTGAAAAAAGAAAGAAAGAAAGAAATGTAGTCCCAGCACTTTGGGAGGCTGAGGTGGGCAGATCGCTTGAGCCCAGGAGTTTGAGACCAGCTTCCGCAACATGGTGAAACCTCATCTCTGCTAAAAACACAAAAATTAGGCTAGGCATGGTGGCACACATCTGTGGTCCCAGCTCACCAGCTGTGTGACCTCTGGCAACTGACTTCATCTCTCTGAGCTTCGGTTTCCCATCTGTAAAGTGGGTCTAATAACAGGATGGTCATGAGGATTAAATAAGATGATGTTAATAGTTGCCCTTTGGCTAGGTGCACTGGCTCAGCCTGAGCAACAGATCCTGTCTCTACAAAAATAGAAAACAAGCCGGGCGCGGTGGCTCAAGCCTGTAATCCCAGCACTTTGGGAGGCCGAGGCGGGCGGATCACGAGGTCAGGAGATCGAGACCATCCTGGCTAACATGGTGAAACCCCGTCTCTACTAAAAATACAAAAAACTAGCCGGGCGTGGTGGCGGGCGCCTGTAGTCCCAGCTACTCGGAGGCTGAGGCAGGAGAATGGCCTGAACCTGGGAGGCGGAGCTTGCAGTGAGCCGAGATCGCGCCACTGCACTCCAGCCTGGGTGACACAGCGCGAGACTCCGTCTCAAAAAAAAAAAAAAAAAAAAAAAAATAGAAAACAGACTGGGCACAGTGGCTTATGCCTGTAGTCCCAGCTACTTGGGAAGCTGAGGCAGGAGAATCACTTGAACCTGGGAGGCAGAGATTGCAGTGAGCTGAGATCGTGCCACTGCACTGCAGCCTGGGCGACACAGCGAGACTCCATCTCTCGAGAAAGAGGGGAGAGGGAAAGGAGGGAAAGGGAGGAGAGGGAGGAGAGGGAGGAGTGGGAGAGGGAGAGGGAGACGGAGAGGGAGAGGATATTAGCTAGTGTGTTGGTGTGTGCCTGTAGTCCCAGCTACTCTGGAGACTGAGGTGAGAGGATCCCCTTAGTCCAGGAGGTTGAGGCTGTGGTGAGCCATGTTCCTGCCACTGCACTCCAGCCTGGGTGACAGAGTGACACCCTGCCTCAAAAAAAAAAAAAAAAAAAAAAGTTCACATTTGTATATAGCACTCACATGTGCCAGACCCTGTCCCAAGAATTTTATATTTTAAATATTTGTATCATATTAATTTGTGTGGCCTTCAAGAAATTAATTTCACTGGGTCTCAGTTTTCTCATCTGCTATGTGGAGATAAATAACATATACTTCACATAATTGTTGTGAACATTCAACTTACAGAGTTATTTCTATTTCTTTTTGAGACAAGGTCTCACTCTGTCACCCAGGCTGGAGTACAATAGCATGATCACAGCTCGCTGCAGCCTCAACCTCCCAGGCTCAAGCAATCCTCCTGCCTCGGCCTCCCAAAGTATTGGGGTTACAGGTGTGAGCCACTGTGCCCAGCCAGAACACCCAGATTTTATACAAGCAAAGGAAAGACAACAAACCCTGCATCTGTGGTCCGAGAGTGCCTGGTTCCAAGCTAGAAACTAATAGATCACCTAGTCGTTCTCAGGTATGTGGGAGTCTTAGGAATGTGGGAGTCTAGCCAAATGGCTGCCCCTCTTCCAGCCTGAGTCTCTTCTGCAATAATCCTATCATACGCTTCTGGTGCTGGTGCGAGGGATGAGCTCAGGGTTTGGGCACACAGCTCAGGATGTATACGGAGGCTACACTGCTGCAATTCGCAGACTACATTACTGAGCTTTTGAGCTCAAATTGGTCTGGGCTATTTATGGGTAACTTTCAGGGGTTGGGGGGAGGAACAAACCAATAAATAAAACATCCATGCATTCATCCAATAAACTTTTTTTTTTTTTTTTTTTTGAGATGGGAGTCTTACTCTGTTGCCCAGGCTGGAGTGCAATGGCATGATCTCGGCTCACTGCAACCTCTGCCTCCCAGGTTCAAGCGATTCTCCTGCCTCAGCCTCCAGAGTAGCTGGCATTACAGGTGCACACCAACACGCCCAGCTAATTTTTGTATTTTTAGTAGAGACGGGATTTCACCATGTTGGTCAGGCTGGTCTCAAACTCCTGACCTTGTGATATGCCCACCTCGGTCTCCCAAAGTGCTGAGATTATAGGCATGAACCACCGCGCCCGGCCTCCAATAAACATTTATTGGGCACCTACGGTGTTCCAGGCGCTGGTCTAGGCATTGGGGTTACAACAATGCACAAAACAGAAACTCTGAAGCTGACACGCTAGCTTCAAACGTTCCTTAAGTATCTTTATCCCCAATTTACGGTTGAGGAAACTGAGGTGTAGAGAGACCTTGGAGGTTTCCGAAATATTATTATGATGGCAGGTGCAGAGACCTGGCAATCTCTTGATCCTGAAGCTCCCCTTCCAGCCTTAGAAACGGCAGGTTCAAGTCCCACTGGGAGACCAAAGCAGGGAGCGGCTCAGTTTCCCGGCTTGCTCAATTGGTAAGGCGTGATGGCCCTAAGCAGGCCTCAGTTGTCTCCTCCAGAGCAATGGGCAGCGACTCCTGCCCAACCCCTCCTGAGCGCCCAGCCTCCCTTTCCCGGCCGGCCCCGCCCCCGCGATCACGTGAGGCGTGGGGGTTTTCCCGTTCCCCAGGCGTGACGTCACGGCGGGGTGCAGACCAATGGGCGTGCAGGCCGGCGGCGCCGGGGAATTCCGCCGCCCCGCCCCCGCCCGCCGCCCGCCCGGCCCGGCCCCGCGCCCCGCGCAGCCCCGGGCGCCGCGCGTCCTGCCCGGCCTGCGGCCCCAGCCCTTGCGCCGCTCGCCCGACCCGCGATCGTCCACCAGACCGTGCCTCCCGGCCGCCCGGCCTGCCCGCGTGCATGCTGCGGTCTGGGCCAGCCTCTGGGCCGTCCGTCCCCACTGGCCGGGCCATGCCGAGTCGCCGCGTCGCCAGACCGCCGGCTGCGCCGGAGCTGGGGGCCCTGGGTAAGCGGGGCTGGGGTTCAGGAGAGGGGTCTGGGGCGGGGCTGGAGATGCGGGGATTCTGGCGGTCCCGGAGTAGTCTGGGGGTTCCTATGGGAGTCTAAGGGTTTCGCGGGGGCAGAGTGAGGGTTCCTGAGACACTGTATTAGGGCGTAGAAAGGAGGCAGAGGGTGATGGGGTACGGCCCGAGGTTCGAGCGAGGCGTCCCGCAGTAGAGTGAGAGGGGGCGGGGCCTGACCCTGAGGCAAAGAAGGGGGCGTGGCCTGACTCAGAGAAGGAGGAGCGAAAGCTGCTCTTGGGGGGCATAGGGGCGGGGCCCGGCCCAGAGAGGGAGAAGAGGGGCGGGATCCGACCGGGACTATGAGAAGAGGGCCGGGCCTGACTCAAAAAAGGAAGCAGGGCCCTGCGCGGAGTGGTGAGGGGGCGGGGCCTGGCCGTGAGGGCAGGAAGGGGGCGGGGCCTGAGTTGGCCAAAAGAAGGGGAAGGGGCGGGGCCTGACTCTGGCCGAGTGGAGGGGAAGGGCCTGTTACCCAAAAAAGCAGGGCGAGGCCTGACACAGAGAATGGGGAGGGGGTGGTGCTTGCCTCCAGACGGAGAAGGGGGGCCTTGACATTGAAAAAATAAAAAGTGGTCTGACCCTGACAGGAGGCTGTTTTTGTTTTTTTGTTTTTTGTTTTTTTCTTTTGAGATGGAGTCTCGCTCTGCCGCCCAGGCTGGAGTGCAGTGGCGCGATCTCGGCTCACTGCAACCTCTGCCTCTCGGGTTCAAGCGATCCTCCTGCTTCAACCCCCCGAGTAGCTGGAATTACAGGTGCCCGCCGCCACACCCGGCTAGTTTTTGTATTTTTAGTAGAGACGGGATTTCACCATGCTGGTCAGGCTGGCCTCGAACTTCTGACCTCAGGTGATCCGCACGCCTCAGCCTCCCAAAGTGCTGGGATTACAAGCGTGAGCCCTTGCGTCCGGCGGGATGGGGACTTTTAAAACTGAGATTGAGATGGGGTACCCTCCAGGCCCAACTTTAAGGGAGAAAAGGAGCGGGCCCTGAGTGTGATGAAGGGTAGGGCGAACCACAGAAACTAAAGGCCAGGACCTGTCCATGATTTAGCCAGTAAGCCTGGCTAGACGCAGGGGGCAATCAGGGCAAGGGGCCTGATCCAGAGAAGAAGGGCTAAGAGAGGAAGGGGCGGGGCTTGCTTGGGAGATTCTCTGGTCCCCTGGCTGCCCTCTATCACCTCCTGAGACGTTCCTCCTTCTCTGCAGGGTCCCCCGACCTCTCTTCGCTCTCGCTCACCGTTTCCAGGAGCACAGGTGAGCAGCCCTCCACAGTTCCTGCCCACTTGCTCGTGCAGGATGGGGTTGTTTGGGGCTTCACGTGGTTCACCTCAGCTTTCCCCTGACAGACTGCATCCCTCCCTGCCAGTTGAGATGGGCCCTCTAGGTTTTCTTACCTCTTGGACTGTTAAGAGCGTGACAGGTGGCCAGGCGCGGTGGCCGAGGCGGGCGGATCACGAGGTCAGGAGGTCGAGACCATCCTGGCTAACACGGTGAAACCCTGTCTCTACTAAAAAATACATTAAAAAATTAGCCGGGGCCGGGCGCGGTGGCTCAAGCCTGTAATCCCAGCACTTTGGGAGGCCGAGGCGGGTGGATCACAAGGTCAGGAGATCGAGACTATCCTGGCTAACATGGTGAAACCCCGTCTCTACTAAAAATACAAAAAACTAGCCGGGCGCGGTAGCGGGCGCCTGTAGTCCCAGCTACTTGGGAGGCTGAGGCGGGAGAATGGCGTGAACCCGGGGGGCGGAGCTTGCAGTGAGCCGAGATCGCGCCACTGCACTCCAGCCTGGGAGACACAGTGAGACTCCGTCTCAAAAAAAAAAAAAAAAAAAAAAAAAAAAAAAAATTAGCCGGGCGTCGTGGCGGGCGCCTGTAGTCCCAGCTACTCGGGAGGCTGAGGCAGGAGAATGGCGTGAACCCGGGAGGCGGAGCTTGCAGTGAGCCGAGATTGTGCCGCTGCACTCCAGCCTGGACGACAGAGCGAGACTCCGTCTCAAAAAAAAAAAAAAAAAAAAGACAAAGAGCGTGACAGGTAAAACTAACCACCTATCCATGCGCGAAGCCTTCTTTAGAGATTCGCTGTGGCTTAGCAGAAGGTAATCACTGCCATCCTGGGCTTTGGTTTACATACTGCTGTCACTGCCCCTCCCTGTGTGAATGTCTGCAAGTCAATTCCCCAGTCCAGGCCTCAGTTTTCCTCATCTGTAAGATGGACAGAATAACAGTGCTTCTCTTTCAGGGAGATTGAGAGTATTCAGTGAATTGATACAGATACACTTTCCAAGCAGTTTCTGGCACACAGTAAGGGCTCAATAAGTGTTAACTGTTCGTGGTATAATAATAATAACGATAATAATTATTATTAGTAAACAGTCTATAACAGTGGTTCATTTTTAGTGTGTGGTTTTTTTGTGTGTTTTGTTTGTTTTTGTTTTTTGAGACGGAGTCTTGCTCTGTCACCTGGGCTGGAGTGCAGTGATGTGATTTTGACTTGCTGCAATCTCCACCTCCCGGGTTTAGCAATTCCCCTGCCTCAGACTCCTGAGTAGCTGGGATTACAGGCACTCACCACCACACCTCACTAATTTTTTGTTTTTCAGTAGAGACAGGGTTTCACCATGTTGGCCAGGCTGGTCTTGAACTCCTGACCTCAGGTAATCCGCCCGCCTCAGCCTCCCAAAGTGCTGGGATTACAGGTGTAAGCCACTGCACCTGGCCAGACAGTGGTTTTTTTTTTTGTTTGTTTTGTTTTTTGAGAAGGAGTTTTGCTTTTGTTGCCCAGGCTGGAGTACAGTGGTGCAATCTTGGCTCACTGCAACCTCCATCTCCCAGGTTCAAGCGATTCTCCTGCCTCATCCTCCCAAGTAGCTGGGATTACAGGAATGAGCCACCATGGCCAGCTATTTTTTTTTTTTTTTTTTTAGTAGAGATGGGGTTCCTCTATATTGATCAGGCTAGTCTCGAACTCCTGACCTCAGGTGATCGGCCCGCCTTGGCCTCCCAAAGTGTTGGGATTACAGGCATGAGCCACTGCCCTCAGCCTCAGACAGTGGTTCTTAAACCATGTGCATCAAAATCATCCAGAGCACTGGTTAAAACATAATGTCGCCTGGTATGGTGGCTCACACCTGTAATCCCAGCACTTTGGGAGGCCAAGGTAGGCGAATCACCTGAGGTCAGGAGTTTGAGACCAGGCTGACCAATATGGAGAAACACAATTTCTACTAAAAATACAAAATTAGCTGGGCGTGGTGGCACATGCCTGTAATCCCAACTATTCAGGAGGCTGAGGCAGGAGAATTGCTTGAACCTGGGAGGCGGAAGTTGCGGTGAGCCAAGATCATGCCATTGCACTACATCCTGGGCAACAAGAGCGAAACTCCGTCTCAAACAAACAAACAAACAAAAAAACAGCCGGGTGTGGTGGCTCATTCCTGTAATCCCAGCGCTTTGGGAGGCCGAGACAGGCAGATCACAAGGTCAGGAGTTTGAGACCAGCCTGGCCAATATGTTGAAACCCCATCTCTACTAAAAATAATTTTTAAAAAATTAGCTGGGCGTGGTGGTGGGCGCCTGTAATCCCAGCTATTCGGGAGGGTGAGGCAGGAGAATTGCTTGAACCCGAGAGGTGGAGGTTGGAGTGAGCTGGGATCGCGCCACTGCATTCCAGCCTGGGTGATAGAGCAAGAGACTCCGTCTCAGAAAAAACAACAAAAAAAACCATAATGTCCGGCCCCACCTCTCAAGTTTCTGATTCAGTAGTTTTGGGATGAGAAATTATTTGCATTTGTTTTTTTTTTTTTTCCGAGACAGAGTCTCGCTCTGTTGCCCAGGCTGGAGTGCAGTGGCGCAATCTCAGCTTACTGCAAGCTCCGCCTCGCGGGTTCACGTCATTCTCCTGCATCAGCTTCCCGAGCAGCTGGGACTGCAGGCGCCCACCACCACGCCCGGCTAAGTTTTTAGTAGAGACGGGGTTTCACTGTGTTAGCCAGGATAGTCTCGATCCCCTGACCTCATGATCTGCCCACCTCGGCCTCCCAAAGTGCTAGGATTACAGGCATGAGCCACTGCGCCCGACAGATTATTTGCATTTTTAGCAAGCTCCCAAGAGATGCCGAGAACTACTAGTCTGTAAAGTTCCCCAGCCAAAATTCATTGCTGCCCAAGGAAATGCAGAATCTCAACCAAATTACGACATTTTTTCTTATATACATTTGCTGGGATTTGGAGGGCAGGGATAGTCCTATTGTTGTGAATACTCAGTGGCTCCAGTTAGCTGGGTCTGGGCCTTTCTCTGGAGATATAATCTTGGGATGGACCCCAGTTCTGGCTTGGCCATGGAAGAAGTGAGGCCGGTTCCCCAACAGGTCTGCAAGTTTAGGGAGGATGGCATCAGGGACAGACACTGCCCAAGCAGTGGTCCTGGGCAGGAACAAGGCTGACACCTTTTTTTTTGAGACAGAATCTCACTCGGTCACCCAGCCTGGAGTGCAGTGTCACAATCTCTGCTCACTGCAACCTCCGCCTCCCAGGTTCAAGCGATTTTCCTGCCTCAGCCTCCCGAGTAGCTGAGATTATAGGCACATGCCACCATGTCCAACTAATTTTTGTATTTTTAGTAGAGACGGGGTTTTGCCATGTTGGCCAGGCTGGTCTGGAACTCCTGGCCTCAAGCAATCTGCCTGCCTTGGCCTCCAAAAGTGCTGGGATTACAGGCGTGAGCCACCGCGCCTGGCCAAGGCCGAGACTTTTCTGGTCCAAGACCTAGATCTTTGGTTTCAAATGAGAGTTATTTCTGATGTCATCCAGTCAATATATATTTATTGTATGCCTGTTCTGTACCTGGCCTTGTGCTGAGCAGTGCTGAGAACAGCCCTAGCCCTGGGGTTCCCTACCTAGATGGGGAGGCAGACACATAAACAGTAAGTTAAATACGGGATTATAAAATGTGATAAGGGCTATGAAGAAAGCTTGGGGTCAATGATATTTAACAGCAGGGTGGGGATACGAGAACTAGTGAGATAGAATGGGGAGGAAAATTCTCCCCTTTTTTGGAGGCAGAGTCTCATTCTGTCACCTACACTGGAGTGTAGGCTTACTGCAACCTCTGACTCCCAGGTTCAAGCAATCCTCCTGCCTCAGCCTCTCAAACAGCTGGGATTCCAGGCATGTGCCACCACACCCAGCTGATTTTTGTACTTTCAGAGAGACAGGGTTTCACCATGTTGGCCAGGCTGGTCTCAAAATCCTGACCTCCACTGATCCAGCCACCTCGGCCTCCCAAAGTGCTGAGATTACAGGCATGAGCCACTGTACCCGGCCAGAAAATCCCCTTCATTTTGAAGGGTCAGACATATGCTGGACCCTGGGGATACAACAAGGAGAGACAGACATTATTCCCACTCTTCAATGCTCCCAGTCTATAGGAGACAGGTATGAGTCAGTATAATGTGAGGTCATGTGACATCCTCATCAGAGCCATGAAAACGATAAAACAGGCCGGGCGTGATGGCTTATGTCTGTAATCCCAGCACTTCAGGGGGCCAAGGTGGGTGGGTCACCTGAGGTCAGGAGTTCAAGACCAGCCTGATCAACATGGCAAAACCTCATCTCTACTAAAAATACAAAAATTAGCTGGGTGTGGTGGCGCAAGCCTGTAATCCCAGCTACTTGGGAGGCTGAGGCAGGAGAATCACTTGAATCCACGAGACAGAGGTTGTGGTGAGCCGAGATTGCGTCATTGCACTTCAGCCTGGGTGACAAGAGCAAAGTTCCATCTTAAAAAAAAAAAAAATTAAAAAATAAATAAATAAAATGATAAAAATAAAGGCACCTAACTTTAAGGGACTGGAATGGGGGATAAGGGGACTCTCTTGGATAAAATGGTCAGGGAAGAGCTGTCTAGGATGTGACATTTGACCAAGGACCTGAAGATGGAGGAGGAGGAAGTCATGCCATGCAAGGAACTGGGGGAAGAGCATTCAGGCAGAGACCAGCCTGTGCAAAGGCCGAGGCAGCACATACATAGTCAATTTCCTGCTCTCACATCTGCTCTCACATGGCCCATCCTGGCTGCCCCTGAATGATGGCAAGTCCATGTCAGGGGTAAGGGAGGAACTGCTATTTGAGCAGAAACTTGAATAATTTCCTGGCTAATAGAGGACTTGAGATAATATTAACCAAGCTTTCTGGAAGGTGTCGCGTGGTCAGAACCTGTACTAAGCAGTTTACCTGTGTGATTCTGAATCCTCATGTTAGTTCCTGAGGTAGGAGCTCAGATCTCATTTTGTAGAGGAAGCTCAGAGATGGTAAGTGACTTGCCCAAGGCTGCACAGCCAGTGAGTAACAGCTGAGATTCAAATCAACTCTATGTGACTCTACACTCCATGCTCTAAAATCATTCCCATGGCCGGGCATGGTGGCTCACACCTGTAATCCCAGCACTCTGGGAGGCTGAGGTGGGTGGATCCCTTGAGGCCGGGAGTTCGAAACCAGCCTGGCCAACATGGTGAACGTCCGTCTCTCCTAAAAGTACAAAAATTAGCCAGGCATGGTGGTGCGAGACTCTATTCCCAGCTACTCAGGAGGCTGAGGCAGGAGAATCTCTTGAACCTGGGAGGCAGAGGTTGCAGTGAGCCGAGATCCTCTCGCTGCACTCCAGCCTGGGCAACAGAGCAACAGTCTGTCTCAAAAAAATAAATAAATAAAGAGAAGAGAAGAGAGGAAAAGAAAAGAAAACCATGCTATCCAACTTCTCCATTTTACAGACAGATAAACTCGGACCCTAGAAAGGAGGATTCTCTAGGACTTAAGTCCATACAACAGCATCTTACAAACCCTCTCCAGTAACAGCCAGCATTTGCATAGTGCCTACTATGTGACAGTTCTAAATGCTTCCGATGTGCTCTTTAATTTTTAAAATTTTAAGGCTGGGCACAGTGGCTCATGCCTGTAATCCCAGCACTTTGGGAGGCCAAGGTGGGTGAGTCACTTGAGATCAGGAATTCGAGACCAGCCTGGCCAATATGGTGAAACCCTGTCTCTACTAAAAATACAAAAAAAAAAAAAATTAGTCGGGCATGGTGGCGTGCACCTGTAATCCCAGCTACTCAGGAGGCTGAGACACAAGAATCGCTTGAACCCGGGGGGCAGAGGTTGCAGTGAGCCAAGATTGCACCACTGTACTCCAGCCTGGATGACAGAGCAAGACTCCATCTCAAAAAATAAAAAATAGGCCGGGCGTGGTGGCTCACGCCTGTAATCCCAGCACTTTAGGAGGCCAAGGTGTGCAAATCACAAGGTCAGGCGATCGAGACCAGCCTGACCAACATGGTGAGACACGTCTCTACTAAAAATACAAAAAAATTTTTTTTAAAAATAGCTGGGTGTGGTGGTTTGCGCCTGTAATCCCAGCTACTCGGGAGGCTGAGGCAAGAGAATCACTTGAACCCGGGAGGCGGAGGTTGCAGTGAGCCGAGATCGTGCCACTGCACTCCAGCCTGGGTGACGGAGCGAGAGTCCATCTCAAAAAAATAAAAATAAAATAAAATAAAATTTTAAATAAAAGTATCTTAGCCCAACAACATAGGCATTATTATTGTGCCCATTTTACAGATGAAGAAACCAAGGCACAAAAAGGTGAAGTAATAGGCTTATGGCCACACAACTAGAAAGTTGCAGAGCCAGGATTTGAACAGAGGCAGTGAACCCAGAGCTCCAGCCACAGCCGCCCAGGACTCAGTCTCCCCCTACAGCCCGGGAGCCAAAGTCTAACTGTCTTTGGGTCCCCAGGTTCATCCAGCACAGATGCCTAAGAAGGATTTTCCCAGTTCAAGTGACTTGAGGTTGGCCCTGCCAGTGACCTAGAGTGTGTCCCTTCCTCTCTGCCAGCCTTAGTATCCCCATCTGCCAAGTGGGGGGGACCTTGGCACTCTACTGGCTTCACAGATCTCATGAGATAAGGGGTGCAGGAAAACTGCCTTTTAAGGGGCAAAGGTCTGGCTGCCAGGAGCCACTCCCTGAGAACAGAGGACAGATCTAGCAGCTGAGCAGGTTCACGTCTATAAATCCTCAGCCAGAGACCAGCGCAGGCAGCCCTGGGTGGGACACCTGGCTGCAGCTGCCTTCCTTTGCTGTGTGATTCTAAGGTTCACTGGTGGCCTCTGGGCTTCCCCTTGTCCTGTCTGTGGAATGATGGGAGGTTGGTTTCGATTCCTCCACGATTCTGTCAAGGGCTGAGCTTTCCTGGGGAGGTGAAAAGGGGCTTCCCTGAGGACCCAGCATTACTGTACCTCCTCCCTCAGGAAGCAGGGGTGAATCTGGGATTTTGGGTGGGCACTGTGGGAGGACAGGGCTGAGGTACAGAGCAAGAGGCTGCCTGGGTTCAGATCAGCCTCTTTGCATCTTTTTCATTGTTGTTTGTTTTTGAGACAGTCTCACTCTGTCGTCCAGGCTGGAGTGCAGTGACGCGATCTCAGCTCACTGCAAACTCTGCCTCCTGAGTTCAATCGATTCTCCTGCCTCGGCCTCCCAAGTAGCTGGGATTACAGGCGCCCACCACGACGCCCAGCTAATTTTTGTATTTTTAGTAGAGACCAGGTTTCACCATGTTGGCCAGGCTGGTCTCAAACTCCTGATCTCAAGTGATCTGCCCACCTCAGCCTCCCAAAGTGCTGGGATTACAGGTGTGAGCCACTGGGCCCGGCCACCTCTTTGTATCTTTAAACACCAGCCAGTGACCTCCAGGACCCTGGGGTGCACTTCAGGGAGGAAGCATACCCCAATTTGTTTGGAAATTTGGGCATCCACTTTTTCCTGGTGACAAGGCCCTTTTCTAGTGGGTTCCCAAAAAGACTTCAAAATCCCTGGTCTAAATGTTTTTTGGGAGGTATTTGACTTAGTTTGAGGATGCTGGGACCCCAACATTAGAGGTTGAAAGGATGGTAGCCCAGAGGGGAAGATGAGGTTTGGGGTTTAGTGCCCCAGCAAGTCAGAGCCCAGGGTTTCCCAGGACGGAGGAAGATGGAAGGGTCACAGGAGGGACAGGGTTGGGGAATCTGTCTTAAAAGCTGAAAAGTTGTGACCACTTTCTGGACCTTACCTTTCTCTTTCTCTTTCTCTTCCTTCCACAGATGAATTGGGTGAGTATCACAGGGCAGGTTTGCGGGGAGGCTGAGGGACCCAGGTGCCTGCAGAAGAGGGTCTTGGCCTTCCTTGTTCAATGGGGGTGGGGGAGAGGTGTCACTGTGGGACTTCCAGGACTGTGGAGGGATTTGAACGAAGTCATGCTCCTAAGGTACTTAGCAGTGCTTGACACTTGGAAAACACTCAGCAGGCCAGGGGCCATGGCTCATGCCTGTAATCCTGGCACTTTGGGAGGCAGAGGCAGGAAGACTGCTTGAGGCCAGAAGTTCAGGACTAGCCTGGGTAACACAGTGAGACCCCATCTCTACACGAAATTTTTAAAAATTAGCCAGGCATGATGGTGCACACCTGTAGTCCCAGCTGCTGGGGAGACTGAAGTAGGAGGATCACCTGAGCCTAGGAGGTCACCTCAGAGGCCGAGGCTGCAGTGAGCTATGATTGCACCACTGTACTGCAGCCTGGGCAGCAGAGCAAGACCTCGTCTCAAAAAGAAAACCAATTAAAATAATGCTATTAATCCCCTCGAGAGTACAGACAGACACTGTTCTAGGCCCTGGGGATTCAGCCATGAACAAAACTAAGTCCCTGCCCTCACAGAGCTGATAACCCAGTCGGGGAGACAGAGCAAAATGAATAGATGAGCAAGATCATGTTAGCCTGGGCTGAGAGCTGTGAAGAAAATAAACAGGACGAGGGAGAGCTGGCCTGGGGAAGACACATTAGGTCAGGCCTTTCTGAAGAGATAACATACGAGCTGAGACCAGGAGAAGCAGCCAGCATGGGTTGAATGGGGGACCGTGAGGAACAGGCAGTTGGAGGAGCAAATTCTTTCTTATTTATTTAAGTTATTTTTTCAGACAGTCTTGCTCTGTCGCCCAGGCTGGAGTGCAGTGGTGCTATCTCAGCTCACTGCAACCTCCGCTTCCTAGGTTCAAGCAATTCTCCTGCCTCCTGTCTTCCGAGTAGCTGGGATTACAGGCATGTGCCACCACGCCCAGCTAATTTTTGTATTTATTGATCTATTTATTTAGAGATGGAATTTCACTCTTGTTGCCCAGGCTGGAGTGCAATGGCACGATCTTGGCTCACTGCAACTTCCACCTCCCGGGTTCAAGTGATTCTCCTGCCTCTGCCTCCCGAGTAGCTGGGACTACAGGCACACATCACCATGCCCAATTTGTGTGTGTATATATATATTTTTGTTTGTTTTGTTTTGTTTTGTTTTTTGAGACAGAGTTTTGCTGTGTCGCCCAGGCTGGAGTGCAGTGGCATGATCTTGGCTCACTGCAAGCTCCACCTCCCAGATTCACGCCATTCTCCTGCCTCAGCCTCCTGAGTAGCTGGGACTACAGGCGTGTGCTACCACGCCTGGCTAATTTTTTTGTATTTTTAGTAGAGACAGGGTTTCACTGCGTTAGCCAGGATGGTCTGAATCTCCTGACCTCGTGATCCACCAGCCTTGGCTTCCCAAAGTGCTGGGATTACAGGCGTGAGCCCCTGCGCCCGGCCTATTATTTATTTATTTAGAGACGGAGTCTCGCTCTGTCGCCTAGGCTGGAGTGCAGTGGCGCGATCTTGGCTCACTGCAATGTCCACCTCCTGGGTTCAAGCTGTTCTCCTGCCTCAGCCTCCCGAGTAGCTGGGATTACAGACGTGGGAGACCATGTGGGCTAATTTTTGTAGAGACGGGGTTTCACTACTTTGGCCAGGCTGGTCTCGAACTCCTGACCTCTATTGATTCACCCACCTCGGCCTCCCAAGGTGCTGGGATTACAGGCGTGAGCCACCGCACCTGGCCTCCCTGACTGTGTGTGTGTGTGTGTGTGTGTGTGTGTGTGTGAGATAAATGGGATGGAAAATGTCTTGGGGGTAATCAAGGGTTTTTTGTCTTTTTTTTTAATTTTTAAAGAATCGGAGTCACCACCCGTTTTTTCTTCTCCCGCAGAGATAATCGATGAGTACATCAAGGAGAACGGCTTCGGCCTGGACGGGGGGCAGCCGGGCCCCGGCGAGGGGCTGCCGCGCCTGGTGTCTCGCGGGGCGGCCTCGCTGAGCACGGTCACCCTTGGCCCCGTGGCGCCCCCAGCCACGCCGCCGCCCTGGGGCTGCCCCCTGGGCAGGCTGGTGCCGCCCGCGCAGGGCCCAGGCCCGCAGCCGCACCTGGTCATCACCGAGCAACCCAAGCAGCGCGGAATGCGCTTCCGCTACGAGTGCGAGGGCCGCTCGGCCGGCAGCATCCTTGGGGAGAGCAGCACCGAGGCCAGCAAGACGCTGCCCGCCATAGAGGTGGGCCCGGCGAGCAGCCCCGGGCGGGTGGGACTGGGTCTTCCCCTGCACCCTGGAGCCATCCGCATGCATTTATACGTTTATTTGATGGTGGCTAATATTACTGTTATTGGTGGACCAGATATTAATTATACTATCACCTGGCCTGGAATCCAAAACATTCAGAAAAAAGGAGGGGTCGGACATTTGGCTGGGCACGGTGGCTCACCCCTGTAATCCCAGTACTTTGGGAGGCCGAGGCGGGCGGATCCCCTGATGTCAGGAGTTCGAGACCAGCCTGGCCAACATGGTGAAACCCCATTTGTACTAAAAGTACACAAATTAGCCGGGTGTGGTGGCACAATCCCAGCTATTTAGGAGGCCGAGGTGGGAGGATCACCTGAGCCCAGGGAGGTGCAGGCCGCCGTGAGCTAAGATTGCACCACTGCACAGCAGTCTGAGTAACAAGGAGACCTTGTCTCCAAAAAAAAAAAAGAAAAAGAAAAAGAAAAAATGAAGGTAGTGCACGGTGCGGTGGCTCAGGCTTGTAATTCTAGCACTTTGGGAGGTTGAGGCAAACGGATCACTTGAGATCAGGAGTTCTAGATAAGTCTGGGTAAGATGGCAAAACCCCATTTCTAGAAAAAATATAAAAATTAGCCAGGCATGGTGGCACATGGCTGTAGTCCTAGCTACATGGTAGGGCTGAGGTAGGAGGATCGCTTGAGCCTAGGATGTCAAGGCTACAGAGAGCCAAGATTACACCACTGCATTTCAGCCTGGGCAACAGAGCAAGACCCTGCCTCAATTAAAAAACAAATATATATATATATACACACACACACTGGAAGTAAAAAACGCAAAGGTGATTACTTTTGGCAGGGTATTAACATGTTAATAAGGTACAGGTAAGTTTTTTTGTTTTTTTTTTTTTGAGATGGAGTCTTGTTCTGTTGCCCAGGCTGGAGTGCAGTGGTGTGATCTCGGCTCACTGCAACCTCCATCTTTTGGGTGCAAGCGATTCTCCTGCCTCAGCCTCCCCAGTAGCTGGGATTACAGGTCCACCACCGCACCTGGCTAATTTTTGTATTTCTTAGTAGAGATGTGGTTTTGCCGTGTTGGTCAGGCCGGTCTTGAACTGCTGACCTCAAGTGATCCACATGCCTTGGCCTTCCAGAGTGCTGGGATTACAGGTGTGAGCCACCATGCCTGGCCTCTTTGGTGTCTGTTAATCTGGATCTGTTCTTCAATCTGTCTTTGTGTTTCATGACATGAACATTTGTGGAGAACAGGATGGATGTTTTGTAGAATGTCCCACATTCTGAGGCCAGGTGTTGTGGCTCATGTCTGTAATCCTAGCACTTTGGGAGGCCGAGGCAGGCGGATCACCTGAGGTCGGGAGTTCGAGACCACTCTGGCCAACATGGAGAAATCTCGTCTCTACTGAAAATACGAAATACAGGGCATGGTGGCACACGCCTGTAATCCCAGCTACTGATGCAGGAGAATCACTTGAATCTGGGAGGCAGAGGTTGTGATGAGCCAAGATCCTGCCATTGCTCTTCAGCCTGAGCGACAAGAGTGAAACTCCTTCTAAAAAAGAAAAATAACGCCTGTAATCCCAGCACTTTGGGAGGCTGAGGCGGGCAGATCACGAGGTCAGGAGATCGAGACCATCCTGGCTAACACGGTGAAACCCCGCCTCTACTAAAAATACAAAAAATTAGCCGGGTGTGGTGGTGGGCGCCTATAGTCCCAGCTACTCCGGAGACTGAGGCAGGAGAATGGCGTGAACCCGGGAGGCAGAGCTTGCAGTGAGCTGAGATCTGGCCACTGCACTCCAGCCTGGGCAACAGAGCGAGACTCTATCTCAAAAACAAAAAAAAAACAAACAAAAAAGAATGTCCCACATTCTGGGTTTGTTGCCTGTTTCCAGATTAGGTCAGGTTATGCATTTTTGGCAGAAACACTCTAGCAGTGATGCTGTGGCCTTCTCAGTGTCTCACATCAAGGGACGTGGGATGTTGTTAGTCCCAATATTGGTGATGCTGAGTTGGATCCTGCAGCTAATGTGGTGATGATCAGGTCTCTCCATGATAAAGATACAACTTTCCCTTTGTAATGAATTAGTAAGTTATCTATGAGATGATATTCTGAGACTGTATTATCCCATGTTTAACTGTATTCCCCAACTTTTAATTTCTTTTTTTTTTTTTTTTTTTTGAGACGGAGTCTTGCTCTGTAGCCCGGGCTGGAGTGCAGTGGCCGGATCTCAGCTCACTGCAAGCTCCGCCTCCCGGGTTTACGCCATTCTCCTGCCTCAGCCTCCGGAGTAGCTGGGACTACAGGCGCCCGCCACCTCGCCCGGCTAGTTTTTTGTATTTTTAGTAGAGACGGGGTTTCACCATGTTAGCCAGGATGGTCTCGATCTCCTGACCTCGTGATCCGCCCGTCTCGGCCTCCCAAAGTGCTGGGATTACAGGCTTGAGCCACCGCGCCCGGCCCCAACCAACTTTTAATTTCTAAGGCGTTTTTTTGGAGACAGGGTCTCTGTCTGTCACACAGTCTGGAGTAAAGTGGCACAAGCACAGCTCACTGCTGCGTCCACCTCCTAGGCAAGAGATCCTCCCACCTCAGCCTCCTGAGTAGCTGGGACTACAGGTGCGTGCCACTGTGCCTGGCTAATTTTTGTATTTTTTTGAAGAGTCGGCATCTCGCCATATTGTCCAGTCTAGTCTTGAGCTTCTGGCCTCAAGCAGTTCTCCCACTTTGGCCTCCCAAAGTGCTAGAATTACATGTGTGAACCACCACACCGGCCTAATTTCTAAGTCTTCCCAGGCAGTTATTCTGGCTGGCTCAGAGTTTTGTTTTTTTTGTTTGTTTGTTTTTTATGAAATCTTGCTCTGTCACCCAGGCTGGAGTGCAATGGCGCAATCTCAGCTCACTGCAACCTCTGCCTCCTGAGTTCAAGCGATTCTCTCTTCTCAGCCTCCCAAGTAGCTGGGATTACAGGCACATGCCATGAGGCCTGGCTAATTTTTTGTACTTTTAGTAGAGACGGGGTTTCACCATGTTGGCCAGGCTGGTCTTGAACTTCTGACCCCAAGAGATCTGTCTGCCTCGGCCTCCCAAAGTGCTGGGATTATAGGTGTGAGCCACCGTGCTCGGCCCCCAGAGTTGGTTTTTATTTCCAAGATTTAGAATGGTAAATGCCTAACCATAGGGAATGACCTGTCTCCAAATCTGGATTCAGGATTTTTTTTTTTTTTTTTTGAGACAGAGTCTTGCTGTGTTGCCCAGGCTGGAGTGCAGTGGTGCGATCTCAGCTCACTGCAACTTCCACCTCCTGGGTTCAAGCGATTCTCCTGTCTTAGACTCCCGAGTAGCTGGGATTACAGGCGTGCACCACCATGCCCAGCTAATTTTTTTATTTTTAGTAGAGACAGGGTTTCACCATGTTGGCCAGGCTAATGTCAAACTCCTGCCCTCAGGTGATCCACCTGCCTCGGCCTCCCAAAGTGCTGGGATTACAGGTGTGAGCCACCACGGGTGGCCTGGATTCAGGATTTTTATCCCCATCTTCAGAGTAGAAAACTGAGGTTAAAAGAGGGGCAGTTACCTGCACAGGGCACACAGCAAGTTTACTCTAGTAATTAGCGCTGTTTAGTAATTACCGCCATTTGCTGAGTGCTTCCGTGTACCAGGTACTTTGCATACTATGGATACCTATTTTACACATAAAGAAGTAAGACCTGAGAGGTTTATCTTGTAGATGGCCAGTGGTAGAGCCTGGATTTGGTGCCAGGTCTGACTTATTCTAAAGCCTAATGGGCCAGGCATGGTGGCTCATGCCTGTGATCCCAGCACCTTGGGAGGCTAAGGCAGGAGGATCACTTCAGGCAAGGAGTTCAAGACAAGCCCAGGTGACATGGCAAGATGCCCGTCTCTATAAAAACAAAAAAAGTTAGCCAGGTGTGATGGCTTGTGCCTGGGGTCCCAGCACCGTGGGAGGCTGAATGGGGAGGATTGCCTGAGCCTGGGAAGTGGAGGCTGCAGTGAGCCATGATCACACCACTGCACTCCAGTCTGGGTGATAGAGCAAGATGCTGTCTCAAAAAAAAAAAAACAAAACTAAAGTCTAATGTCTTTTCCACAGTCCCAACTGACATCTCAAGGATGAAAAGCTTTCAGTCCTGGAGTCTACATGAGTCCTGAGACTGTTGACTCTAAGCTTTTCAGAATTTACTAATATTACAGCAGGGAGCTGATTAAATGAATGGTTTTAACACTATCTGGGCCGGGCGCGGTGGCTCAAGCCTGTAATCCCAGCACTTTGGGAGGCCGAGACGGGTGGATCACGAGGTCAGGAGATCGAGACCATCCTGGCTAACATGGTGAAACCCCGTCTCTACTAAAAAATAACAAAAAACTAGCCGGGCGATGTGGTGGACGCCTGTAGTCCCAGCTACTCGGGAGGCTGAGGCAGGAGAATGGCGTGAACCTGGGAGGCGGAGCTTGCAGTGAGCTGAGATCCAGCCACTGCACTCCAGCCTGGGCGACAGAGCAAGACTCCGTCTCAAAAAAAAAAAAAACAAAAAACAAAAAACAAAAAAAACCCACTATCTGACCCACTGAGATTTGTAGACAATATTACCTACCTCTCCTCACAGTCACTCCCAAAGTCCATATTTTATTTTATTATTATTATTATTATTATTATTATTATTATTTTGAGAGGGAGTCTCGCTCTGTCGCCCAGGCTAGAGTGCAGTGGTATGCAACTTCCGCCTACTGAGTTCAAGCACTTCTCCTGTCTCAGCCTCCCAGGTAGCTGAGATTACAGGTGCCTGCCACTAGGCCCAGCTAATTTTTGTATTTCTAGTAGAGATGGGGTTTCACCATGTTGGCCAAGCTGGTCTCGAACTCCTGACCTCAAGTGATCTGCCTGCCTGGGCCTCCCACAGTGCTGGGATTACAGGCATAAGCTGCCGCACTTGGCCAAAACTCCATATTTTATACCAAACTGTAGTATAAAAAAGAAAAAGAAAAGGAAATCAATACAGCCTATATAATCACATTTATTTCAATATGTAAATGCCCCACAGGATATATGAGGAAGGTGGCAGTTGTTTGTGACTATATATAGGCTCCTTGTTAATGCCGTGGCCACAAATGCAGCCTGACCCAGCTGCGCAGACTTGGTGACTTAAATGTCACACGTGCAGGGTTGCGGTTGGTGAGGGGATTTTCCAAAGTGGCGAACAACTCTTGGTCTAAACAATTAGCGTGCTGGTTGCAATCCTTGAAAATTCGGTGGGTATTACAGTTATAGGAAACTCAAGGCTGGGTGACAAAGTTAGACTTCATCTCAAAAAAAAAAAAAAATTATGGGAAAGAATATTATTTGTGTCAAACAGAGCAAGGGCCAGGTGTGATGCATGCCTGTAAGCCCAGCAGTTTGGGAGGCTAAGGTGGAAGGATTGCTTGAGTCTGGGAGGCGGAGGTTGCAATGAGCTGAGATCATGCCATTGCACTCTAGCCTGGGCGAGATCCTGTCTCAAAAAACAACCAACCAACCAACTCAACAGCAATAGAGCACGTTTCTGGGATCTGATCATTTTAAACAGGTTTCTTACTGACTTGAATCTTTGGCGGGATATTCAGAAGCCTTGCTGGATGTGGGATGGCCGTGCGGGACTGTCCCCAGTATTATAAACTGTCCAGTGTATCTGGTCCTGTCTATTTGCGGTGGGGTCCACATCACAGTGTCAACCAGCCACCCCCAAAATGCCATTTTTCCCCTAGGGGGCAGCACTCCACCACTGAGACCAATAGTTAATGGTATTTTAGAGGCTTGGGCTTTAGAAGTTCAGAGAGTCTTTGATGCCAGCAGGGCTGAGCCGGTGACTCAGAGATGCCAAGTGGGACTGGCCCTATCTAACGGGGCTGGTTTTTATTTGCTGCTGCCTGCGGCTGCTGAGCAAAAATTCTGGCTTCATTTGCTAAAACCTCATTTAAAAAAAAAAAAAATCTGGGGAGGCTGAGGTGGGCGGACCACCTGAGATCAGGAGTTTGAGGGCCCGGAGGCTGAGATCACACCATTGCACTCCAGCCTGGACAACAGAGCGAGAATCTGTCTCAAAAAAAAAAAAAAAAAAAAAAAACCTCTGGAAATCTGAAATAACGTGATGTCTTATAATTTTACTTGTGGGCTCCAAGTTTTCCTTTTTTAGTTGCAAAAAAAAGTTTTAGTTTTTTCCTGTCTAGTTTTTGTTTTATTTTATTGAGGTATAATTGATGTAAGAAAAATTGCACATACTTAATTTATACATTTTGATAAATTTATTATTCCTTTTTTTTTTTTTTTTTTGAGACAGAGTTTTGCTCTTGTTGCCCAGGCTGGAGTGCAATGGGCCAATCTCAGCTCACTGCAACCTCCGCCTCCCGGGTTCAAGCGATTCTCCTGCCTCAGCCTCCCGAGTAGCTGGGATCAGGCTTATGCCACCATGCCCTGCTAATTTTGTATTTTTAGTAGAGACAGGATTTCTCCATGTTGGTCAGGCTGGTCTCGAATTCCCGACCTCAGGTGATTGGCCCACCTCAGCCTCCCAAAGTGCTGGGATTATAGGTGTGAGCCACCACGCTCGGCTGAAAGGTGAGTGCCTTTCATCTATATTCACCAGTTGACATTTTGCCACATTTGCTATGTCTCTTTTTTTGTCTCCGCACAGGCAAATATACACACACAGATAGATACATTTTTATTTTGTTTTGAGACAGGGTCTTGCTCTGTTGCCCAGGCTGGAGTGCAGTGACGCAATCACAGCTCACTGAAGCCTGGTCCTTCAGGGTTCAAGCATTCCCACCTTAGCCTCCTGAGTACCTGGGACTACAGGTGCATTCCACCACACCTGGCTAATTTTTGTATTTTTTATAGAGATGGGGTCTGACCATGTCGCCCAGGCTGGTCTTGAACTCCTGTGCTGAAGCAACCTACCTTCCTTGGCCTCCGAAAAGTGCTGGGATTACAGGTGTGAGCCACCATGCCTGGCCCACACATTGTTTTTTTGATGAATCATTTACAAATGAATGGTAGCTATCATGCTACTTCACCCCTAAATCGTTCAGTATGCATCTCCTAATAATAAGCTCCTCTGTAGCTACAATCTCATTAATCACCCCTAGGAAAATTAGTAATCCCGTCAAATCATGTAATAAATATACAGTCCATATTTCAATTTCCCAATTGTTCCCAAAATGTGTTTTATTGTTATTTCTTCCTCCTCAATCCAGGATCTAACCAAGGATCATGTTGCATTTGGTTGTCCTATCTCATTAGTCTCTTTCCTTCTCCCTTTATTTATGTATTTATGTATTTACTTATTTTTTGAGAAAGAGTCTTGCTTTGTCACCCAGGCTGGAGTGCAATGGCACGATCTGGGCCCACCGCAACCTCCGTCTCCAGGGTTCAAGCGATTCTCCTGCCTCAGCCTCCCGAGTAGCTGAGACTACAGGCATGCACCACCACTCCCAGCTAATTTTATATTTTTAGTAGAGACAGTGTTTCTCCATGTCGGTCAAGCTGGTCTCAAACTCCCGACCTCAGGTGATCCACCCACCTCAGCCTCCCAAAGTGCCGGGATTACAGGCGTGAGCCACTGCGTCCAGCCCTTCTCTCCTTTTTTAAAAAATTAAGCTACAGTTGATCATATATAGTCAAGATTAAAGCTCTGAATTTTTACATTTAATGTATACATATGTAGTTTACACAGTGTAATTACCTACCACCCAGGCACCCACGTCACAATACATAATTTATTATTTCTCTCTCTCTCTCTCTTTTTTCTTTCTTTTTTGAGACAGGGTCTTTGTCACCCAGGCTGGAATGCAGGGGCACGATCTGGGCTCATTGCAACCTCCACGTCTCAGGTTCAAGCGATCCTCCCGCCTCAGCTTCCAGAGTAGCTGGGGTTATAGACGCCTGTCACCACGTCTGGCTAATTTTTGTATTTTTTTTTTCTTTTGAGGCGGAGTCTCGCTCTGTCGCCCAGGCTGGAGTGCAGTGGCCGGATCTCAGCTCACTGCAAACTCCGTCTCCCGGGTTCACGCCATTCTCCTGCCTCAGCCTCCCGAGTAGCTGGGACTACAGGCACCCGCCGCCACCCCCGGCTAATTTTTTGTATTTTTAGTAGAGACAGGGTTTCACCGTGTTCGTCAGGATGGTCTCAATCTCCTGACCTCGTGATCCGCCCGCCTTGGCCTCCCAAAGTGCTGGGATTACAGGCGTGAGCCACCGCGCCCGGCCAAGTTGTGTATTTTTTATAGAGACGGGTTTCACTATGTTGCCCAGGCTGTTCTTGAACTCCTGGGCTCAAGCAGTCCTCCCACCTCAACCTCCTAAAGTACTGGGATTACAAGTGTGAGCCACTGCGCCTGGTCCATCATTTGTTGTCTTTTAACCCCAAATGTGGCACCTATCTTTTTTTTGGGGGGGGGAGATGGAGTCTTGCTCTGTCACCCAGGCTGGAGTGCAGGGGCGCCATCTCGGCTCACTGCAAGCTCCGCCTCCTAGGTTCACACCATTCTCCTGCCTCAGCCTCCTGAGTAGCTGGGACTACAGGCGCCGGCCACCACACCCAGCTAATTTTTTGTATTTTTAGTAGAGACAGGGTTTCACCGTGTTAGCCAGGATGGTCTCGATCTTCTGACCTCGTGATCTGCCCGTCTTGGCCTCCCAAAGTGCTAGGATGACAGGCATGAGCCACTGTGCCCGGCCATGCCACCCATCTTTATAGTCTTCTATGACACTGAAATTTTCACATGGTGGCTCATGCCTGTCATCCCAGCGCTTTGGGAGGCCAAGGCAGGCAGATCACTTGAGTTCAGGAGTTTGAGACCAGCTTGGACAATGTAGCAAAATCCCGTCTCTACTGAAAACACAAAAATATATAGCCGGGCATGGTAGTGTGCGCCTGTAGTCCCAGCCACTCAGCAGGCTGAGGCAGAAGAATCCCTTGAGCCCAGAGGCGGAGGTTGCAGCGAGCTGAGATCTCCTGCCACTGTATTGTAGCTTGGGTGACAGAGCGAGACCCTGTCTGGAAGAAAAAAAAAGAAAAGCCTGGGTGGCCTAAAAAGGCAACCTGTAGGGCAGATATTATATGAGGCCCCCCAGTTCATCAGTTGGAAGCTTCTGGTTTAGGATATCAAAGTGGCTTTTTTTTTTTTGTACAAACTCTGTCACCCAGGCTGGAGTGCACTGTCAAGATCTCGGCTCACTGCATCCTCCGCCTCACACGTTCAGGCGATTCTCCTGCCTCAGCCTCTCGAGCAGGTGGGATTACAGGAATGCACCACCATGCCCGGCTAATTTTTGTATTTTTAGTACAGATGGGGTTTCACCATGTTAGCCAGGCTGGTCTGGAACTCCTGACCTCAGGTGATCTGCCCGCCTCAGCCTTCCGACATGAGGGGATTATAGGCATGAGTCACCTCGCCTGGCCCAAAGTGTTCTTAAGCAAACACATTCCATCATCCTGGTCGGGGTAGAAGGTTGGAGAGCTCCCGACAGATGACCCAGTGGGGAGAGGGTTGGGGAGCTGCCAAGGGAGGCAGGCCCCAAGGAGTTTGGATGGGTGCAGGCATCTGTGATGGGAGCTCCAAAGAGCACTTCTCTTCCTGCAGCTCCGGGATTGCGGAGGGCTGCGGGAGGTGGAGGTGACTGCCTGCCTGGTGTGGAAGGACTGGCCTCACCGAGTCCACCCCCACAGCCTCGTGGGGAAAGACTGCACTGACGGCGTCTGCAGAGTGCGGCTCCGGCCTCACGTCAGCCCCCGGCACAGGTACCCACCCGCTGATCTCCAACCTCTCGTCCTTGATTATGGAGATTCTGAGTGGCTGGAGATCGCACATAAAACCTTAGAGCAGAGGGCAGCTTGGGTACACCCTCCCCACCGCCTCTCCTAGGTGGGGAAACAGGCCTGGGGACAGTAGAGAGCCTCACCTAGGCTGGGAGCCCTGCCACACACAGATTCACATACATTTTATCCTTATTTTGTAGAGGAAGAAACTGAGGCTCAGAGAGGGTAAGGAGCACAGATAATTGATGGCAGAGCTGGGATTTGACTGCAGACCTGACTTAACTGCAAGGCCTGCTCTTTCTCTTACTGTACAATTTATCTTTTTTTTTTTTTTTTTTGAGATGGAGTTTTGCTCTTGTTGCCCAAGCTAGAGTGCAATTGCGTGATCTCAGCTCACTGCAACCTCCGCTTCCCAGATTCAAGTGACTCTCCTTCCTCAGACTCCAGAGTAGCGGGGATTACAGGTGCGCGACACTATGCCCAGCTAATTTTTTGTATTTTTAGTAGAAACGGGGTTTCACCTTGTTGGCCAGACTGGTCTTGAACTCCTGACCTCAGGTGATCCTCCCAGCTCGGCCTCCCAAAGTGCTGGGATTACAGCCATGAGCCACCGTGCCAGCCTTTTCTTTCATTTTAAAGCAGAAGCACTGTATAACTTTTATTTTGCATATGTCCACAAATGCTTACACAACATACAGTGGCTACATCTAAAACTGTAAGCATTTTTTCTTTTTTTCTTTTTTTTTTTTTTTGAGACGGAGTCTCGCTCTGTGCCCAGGCTAGAGTACAGTGGCCGGATCTCAGCTCACTGCAAGCTCCACCTCCCGGGTTTACGCCATTCTCCTGCCTCAGCCTCCCGAGTAGCTAGGACTACAGGCGCCCGCCACCTCGCCCGGCTAGTTTTTTGTATTTTTTTAGTAGAGACGGGGTTTCACCATGTTAGCCAGGATGGTCTCGATCTCCTGACCTCGTGATCCACCCGTCTCGGCCTCCCAAAGGGCTGGGATTACAGGCTTGAGCCACCGCGCCCGGCCAGCATTTTTTCATAGTGCAAAGAGACAGAAAGATAGTGACACACTTCACTGTGTTGCGCTGACTTTGGGCAGAGCCCTAAAGGCAGCACACACTTCAGAGGTAGGGCTGAGTATTGCTCACGCTCAAGTCCTGAAGATTTAATTTTAGTGATTTTTAGACTGAGTGAAAATGTCAGTTCTGAGAGCAGAGATCTTGTCTCTTACGTTCCCTGCTGTATTACCAGTGTCCAGCACAGTAACTGGCACATAGTAGGTGCTCAGGAAATATTTGTGGAATGAATGAATACTGCCATGTTATGCAATTTACACTCCCATCAGTAATGGGTGAGAGCACCTGATTCTCCACAACCTCACCGGCACAAGGTATTATGAAACATTTTGATTTTTGCTATTTTGATGAGTGCTCCAAAACAAAGGCATCTCATTGGTGTTTAATTTGCAGGGTTTTTTTCTTTCTTTCCTTCCTTCCTTCTTTGTTTCTTTCTTTTTTTTTTTTTTTTTTTTTTTTTGACAGAGTCTCACTCTGTTCCCCAGGCTGGAGTGCAATGGCGTGATCTTGGTTCATTGCAATCTCTGCCTCCTGGGTTCAAGCGATTCTCCTGCCTCAGCCTCCCAAATAGCTGGGATTACAGGCGCCAGCCGCCACACCTGGCTAATTTTTGTATTTTTAGTTTCACCATGTTGGTCAGGCTGGTTTGGAACTCCTGACCTCGTGATCCACCCGCCTCGGCCTCCGAAGGTGCTGAGATGACAGGCGTGAGCTACCACACCTGGCCCCACAGTTTTCTTATTAAAGATGAAGTTGGCCAGTGTTCTCATGTGGTAAAGATGAGGCATGTTCTGGGTCTTCTCAAGAATCCTTGACATACTTATTTTAATTTTTTGAGACAGATTCTTGCTCTGTCACCAGGCTGGAGTGCAGTGGCATGATCTCAGCTCACTGCAACCTCCACCTCCAGGGTTCAAGCGATTCTCCTGCCTCAGCGTCCTGAGTAGCTGGGATTTCAGGCACGCGCCACCACACTGAGCTAATTTTTGTATTTTTAGCAGAGACAGGGTTTCACCAAGTTGGCCAGGATGGTGTCGGTCTCTTGACCTGATTTGCCCATCTCAGCCTCCCAAAGTGCTGGGATTACAGACGTGAGCCACAGTGTCTGGCCAAAAGGTTTATTCTATTTATTTTTTTATTGTTTGAGATGGAGTCTATCTCTGTTGCCCAGGCTGGAGTGCAGTGGTGAGATCTCAGCTCACTGCAGCCTCTGCCTCCCGGGTTCAAGTGATTCTTCCGCCTCAGCCTCCCGAGTAGCTGGGATTACAGGCATGCACTACTGTGCCAGCTAATTTTTGTATTTTTAGTAGAGATAGGGTTTCACCATATTCTCCATGGATGGTCTGCCCCTCGGGACCGTGGTATCCCCCCGCCTCAGCCTCCCGAGTAGCTGGGACTACAGGCGCCCGCTACCGCGCCCGGCTAGTTTTTTGTATTTTTAGTAGAGACGGGGTTTCACCATGTTAGCCAGGGATAGTCTCGATCTCCTGACCTTGTGATCCACCCGCCTCGGCCTCCCAAAGTGCTGGGATTACAGGCTTGAGCCACCGCGCCCGGCCGGTTTCACCATATTGGCCATGCTGGTCTTGAACTACTGACCTCGTGATCCTCCTGCCTCGGCCTCCCAAAGTGCTGGGATTACAGGCATGAGCCACCACACTGGCCTTCTAAGAGGTTTAAACCCCAGACCCTTTCTAATGCTGGGACCCCTGGGCTTGGGATGTCAGCCCCTGAGAGCCTGAGCCCCACAGCAGCATCTGCCGGAGCCCTCCTGCAGGTTAGGGCCACACCTGCCTGCTCACGAGCACTCCTCTCCCTCCCCCATCATCCCCTCAGTTTTAATAACCTGGGCATCCAGTGTGTGAGGAAGAAGGAGATTGAGGCTGCCATTGAGCGGAAGATTCAACTGGGCATTGACCCGTACAATGGTGAGCCCCCTGCCTGACCTGACCATCATGCGTCCTCCCAAAGCCCTTGCCTTCTGTGCTCACCCTGGTCCCCTCACCACTCCAGGCCCCACTGTCTCCTCTAGCCCCATCCCTTCCCCGTTCCCCTGTACCCCAAAGAGGGTCTCCACTTCCCACCCTCAGCCTCCCCATATCTCCCCCGACAGCTGGGTCCCTGAAGAACCATCAGGAAGTAGACATGAATGTCGTGAGGATCTGCTTCCAGGCCTCATATCGGGACCAGCAGGGACAGATGCGCCGCATGGACCCTGTGCTTTCTGAGCCCGTCTACGACAAGAGTGAGTTGAGAGTGCTGTGGCCGTTAGGATTGCCCTTGGCCGCAGGTGTCAGAATGTCCCGCTTACAGAGGCATGAGTGGCTCAGGTGCTGTGGCTCACGCCTGTAATCCCAACACTTTGGGAGGTCAAGGTGGGAAGACTGCTTGAGCCCAGGAGTTCAAGACTAGCCTGGGCAACTTGGCAAAACCCTGTCTCTATAAAAAAATTTAAAATTAGTGGCTGGGCGCGGTGGCTCACGCCTGTAATTCCAGCACTTTGGGAGGCCGAGGTGGGGCGGATCAAGAGATCAGGAGAGATGAGACCACCCTGGCTAACATGAGTGAAACCCGTCTCTACTGAAATACAAAAGAATTAGCCTGGGGTGGTGGCCCGAGCCTGTAATCCCAGCTGCCGAGAGACGAAGGCAGGAGGACTGGCGTGAACCCAGGAGGCCGAGCTTGCAGTGAGCCCAGATGCTTTTACCACTGCACTCCCAGCCTGGAAAGCAGAACTCCGTCTCAAAAAAAAAAAATTAGCTGGAGTGGTCGAGCATGGGTGAAGCCATGCTTGAAGTAATCCCAGCACTTTGGGAGGCCGAAGCAGGCAGGTTACCTGAGAAGTCAGGAGTTTGAGACCAGCCTGGCCAACATGCCAAAATCCTGTACCACTAAAATACAAAAATTAACAGAAGCACTGTGGCAGGCAGCATAATCCCAGCTACACAGAAGGCTGAGGCAGGAGAATTGCTTCCCAACTCAGGGTAGGAGGTTGCAGTGAGCTGGAGTGTCACTAGCTCCAGCCTGGCTGGGGAGTGAGGATTCACGTCTCCGGGAAAAAAGCTGGGCATGAGTGGCATGCACCTGTGGTCCCAGCTACTTGGGAGGCTGAGGTGGGAAGACTGCTTGAGCCCAGGAGGTTGAGGCTGCAGTGAGCTGTGATCATGCCACTGCAGTCCAGCCTGGGCAACAGAGCAAGACTATAATCCCAACACTTTGGGAGGCTGAGGTGGGTGGATCACTTGAGGTCAGGAGACCAGCCTGGCCTATGTGGTAAAATTATCTCTCTACTAAAAATGCAAAAATTAGCTGGGCATGGTGACACACGCCTATAATCCCAGCTACCCAGAAGGCGGAGGTTGCAGTGAGCTTAGATTGCACCACTGCACTCCAGCCTGGGCAACAGAGCGAGACTCCATCTCAAAAAAAAGAAAAAAAGAAAAATGGGGGCTGGGTGTGGTGACTCACGCCTGTAATCCCAGCACTTTGGGAGGCCGAGGCAGGAGGATCATCTGGGATCAGGAGTTCGAGACCAGTGCAAGCTTTTAACGTGAGAAACCCCATCTCTACTAAAAATGCAAAAATTCTTGGCCAGGTGCAGTGGATCACACCTGTAATCCCAGCACTTTGGGAGGCGAGAGGCGGCTGGTCGAGGTCAGGAGATGGAGACCATTCACAGCTAACACAATGAAACCGGCCTCCATTAAAACAAAAACAGGCGGGCAGAGGTGGCTCAAGCCTGTAATCCAGCACTTTGGGAGGCCGAGGCAGGCGGATCACAGTTCAGAGATGAGACCATCCTGGCTAACACAGTGAAACCCACGTCTCTACTAAAAATACAAAAGCGAGTGAGGTGGCGCCTGTGAGTCTAGCTACTCAGGAGGCTGAGGCAGAGGAATGCGTAAATCCGGGGCCGAGGCTTGCAGTGAGGCGAGATCCGGCCCACTGCCTCCCAACCCTGAAATACGACAAGAGACTCCGCCTCAAAAAAAAACAAAAGCTCAAAAACTTTTGTAGAGTCTCACCATGTTACCCAGGCTGGTGTGGAACTCCTGGGCTCAAACCATCCTCCCTCCTCGGCCCCTCGGTGACTGAATTCTCGGTGTTTTTGTTTTTTTTTTTAATACATTTCTTTCTCTCCTTCCCAGAATCCACAAACACGTCAGAGCTGCGGATTTGCCGAATTAACAAGGAAAGCGGGCCGTGCACGGGTGGCGAGGAGCTCTACTTGCTATGCGACAAGGTGCAGAAAGGTGAGGGGCCTGGGGCAGCAAGCTCGGGTAGCGCGGGGTCTGGCAACTTGGAGGCGTAGCCAGGGAGCCCGGGTGAATGGATGAGAAAGAGCTGGTTAACCAGGGCACCAGAGTGCAAGAGTCCAGAATGCTGTCTTTGCAGTCAGATACAGCTGATTGGTTCATTAACTCCCTGAGTCGCCTGCTCACCAGTCTGCGTAGGAAGACGGAGGCTCATCTGTGGTGACCCATGCTGCGTGCTAGGCGGTGCCATCACAGAGCTCACGACATGTCCAGAGGACTCTGATGTTAAGGGTGGAATTGCATAAATGAACGGTTTATGGTGGTTGTGATAAGGGCTATGGGTAAAGCAAACAGAGGACAGAAGAAGTAACTCCACTTCATTCACATCTATTCAAATGGCCCTTCCTCAAACAGGCTTTTTTGAAAAAAAAGATAGCTGGTCACTGTGGCTCAAGCCTGTAATCCCAGCACTTTGGGAGGCTGAGGCAGGCGGATCACTTGAGCTCTGGAGTTCGAGACCAGCCTGGGCAACATGGTGAAAACCCGTATCTACTAAAAATACAGAAATTAGGGCTGGGCGCAGTGGGTCATGCATGCAGTCCCAGCACTTTGGGAGGCCAAGGTGGGCGGATCACCTGAGGTCAGGAGTTCGAGACCAGCCTGGCCAACATGATGAAACCCCATCTCTACTAAAAAACACAAAAATGAGCTGGGCGTGGTGGCTCACACCTGTAATCCCAGCTACTCAGGAGGCTGAGACGGGAGAATCGCATGAACCTGGGATGCATAGGTTGCAGTGAGTCAAGATCATGCCACTGCACTCCAGCCTGGGTGACAGAGCAAAGTTCCATCTCAAAACAAACAAACAAACAAACAAACAAAAAAAACAGCTGGGCACAGCAGCTCATGCCTGTAATCCTAGCACACTTTTGGAGGCTGAGGCGGGCAGATCACTTGAGCTCAGGAGTTCAAGACCAGCCTGGGCAACATGGTGAAAACTCGTCTCTACAAAAAATAAAAAATTTAGCAGGTGTGGTGGTGTGCACCTGTAGTCCCAGCTACTTGGGAGGCTAAGGTGGGAGGATTACTTGAGCCTGGGAGGCAGAGGCTGCAGTGAGCCAAGATTGCACCACTGCTCTCCAGCCAGGGTGACAGAGACAGACCCTGTCTCAAAAAATCAAAACCAAAAACAAACTGGCTGGGCATGTCTCTCATGCCTGTAATCCTAGCACTTTGGGAGGCTGAGCAGGGAGGATCACTTGAGGCCAGGAGTTTAAGTCCAGTCTGGGCAACATAGCAAGCCCCTGTCTCTACAAAAAAAAAAAAAAAAAAAAATTCTTTTTATTTTAATTAAAAAATAGTCAGGCATTAGGCCGGGCATGGTGGCTCACACCTGTAATCCCAATACTTTGGGAGGCCAAGGTGGGTGGCTCACTTATGGTCAGGAGTTCAAAACCAGCATAGCCAACATGGTGAAACCCTGTCTCTACTAAAAATATAAAAATTAGCTAGGTGTGGTGGTGCACACCTGTAATTCCAGCTACTTGGGAGGCTGAGGCACGACAATCACTTGAACCTGGGAGACAGAGGTTGCAGTGAGCCGAGATCATGCCATTGCACTCCAGCCTGGGCAACACAGTGAGATTCTGTCTCAAAAAATAAAATAAAATAAAATAAAGTAAAATAAAATAGCCAGGCATGTTGGGGCATGTGCTTATAGTCCCAGCTACCTGGGAGGCTGAGGTAGGAGGATTGCTTAAGTGCAGGAGTTGGAGGTTACAGTGAGCTATGATGGTGCCACTGCACTGCAGCCTGGGCAATGGAGCGAGACTCTGTCTCAAAATAAAATAAAATAAAGTGAAGAAACTGGTTCCAGAGTTATCTAGTAACTTCCCCAAGTTATAACAGAGTTGGTAGTGAAGCATTCTAGCCTTCCTGGGTTCCCATCTTGGCTCTAACACTTGCTGGCTGTGTGACTGTGGACAAGTGACTTTACCTCTCTGTGCCTTCATTTTCTTCTTTATATAATAAGGTACCTAATAGTACCTTCTTCATAGAGTTGTTGTGTGACTTAGAGGCAATCTATATATACCTGACACATATAAAGCCTCAGTACATAGAGTTACTGTGATGACAGGCAATGCAGTAAGACAAGAAAAATAAAGAGCAGGCAGAATACCATCATGAATCCTGACTCTTCCACTACCACTTGTGTGACATCTCAACACTTTCAAGCCTCAGTTTCCTTTTTTTTTAGAACCAGGCTCTCCATCTGTCACCCAGGCTGGAGTACAGTGGTGCGATCATGGCTCACTGCAGCCTCGACCTCCCAGGCTCAAGTGATTCTCCCACCTCAGCCTTTTGAATAGCTGGGACCACAGGCGTGCACCACGGTGCTCGGCTAATTTTTTAATTTTCTTGTTGAGACAAGGTCTTGCTGTGTTGGCCAGTCTGGTCTTGAACTCCTGGCCTCAAGTGATCTGCCAGTCTCGGCCTCCCAAAGTGCTGGGATTACAGGCGTGAGCCACCGCGCCCGGCCTAGGCACCTTTTTTCTCTGCTGACTGTGCCTGGTATCCTTTTGCCATAACAGATCATAGCTGTGAGTACGACTGTATGCTGTTCTCTGAGTCCTCTTACTGAACAACCTGAGGGTAACCTTGAGGATCCCTGGACTTGAGGGGGATAGTAATTCTACCTACCTCTTAAGTTGTTATAAGGATTAAATGAGATAATACATATAAAAATACATAAAACAAGACCAGGTGCGGTGGCTTACACCTGTAATCCCAGCACTTTGGGAGATCGAGGTGGGCAAATCACGAGGTCAGGAGATTGAGACCATCCTGGCCAACGTGGTGAAACCCCGTCTCTATTAAAAATACAAACATTAGCTGGGCATGGTTGTGCATGCCTATAATCTCAGCTACTCGGGAGACTGAGGCAGGAGAATTGCTTGAACCAGGGAGTCGGAGGTTACAGTGAGCCGAGATCATGCCACTGCACTCCAGCCTGGAGACAGAATGAGACTCTGTCTTAAAAACACACAAACAAAAAAACAAAAATAGCTAGGCGTGGTGGCATATGCCTATAATCCCAGCTACTTGGGAGGCTGAGGCAGGAGAATTGTTTGAACCCGGGAGGCCGAGATCGTGCCACTGCACTCCAGCTTGGGCAACAAGAGCGAAACTCCATATCAAAAAAAAAAAAAAAAAAAAAAAAAAGCCGGGCGCAGTGGCTCACGCCTGTAATCCCAGCACTTTGAGAGGCCGAGGCGGGCGAATCATGAGGTCAGGAGATCGGCCCATTCTGGCTAACATGGTGAAACCCTGTCTCTACTAAAAATACAAAACATTAGCCAGGCGTGGTAGCGGGCGTCTGTAGTCCCAGCTACTTGGGAGGCTGAGGCAAGAGAATGGTGTGAACCCAGGAGACAGAGCTTGCAGTGAGCTGAGATCGCGCCACTGCACTCCAGCCTGGGTGACAGAGTGAGACTCCGTCTCAAAAACAAGCAAACAAACAAACAAACAAACAAATATATATATATGTAAAACACTTAGTGACTGGCACATAATAGGTGCTCAATAGAAAGTTAGCTGCCACTATGATTCGTTTTTTTTTTTTTTTTTTTGAGACGGAGTTTCGCTCTTGTTGCCCATGCTGGAGTGCAATGAAGCAATCTCAGCTCACTGCAGCCTCTCCCTCCTTGATTCAAGCAATTCTCCTGCCTCAGCCTCCCAAGTAGCTGGGACTACAGGTGTGTGCTACCACACCTGGCTAATTTTTTTTTTTTTTTGAGACGGAGTCTCACTCTGTCACCCAGGCTGGAGTACAGTGGTGTGATCTCGGCTCACTGAAACCTTTGCCTCCTGGGTTCAAGTGATTGTCCTGCCTCAGCCTCCTGAGTAGCTGGTATTACGGGTGCATACCACCACACCCAGCTAATTTTTGTATTTTTAGGAGACACAGGGTTTCACCATGTTGGTCAGCCTGGCCTTGAACTCCTGACCTCAGGTGATCCACCCTCCTAGGCTTCCCAATGTGCTGGGATTACAGGTGTGAGCTACCACGTCCAGCTTAATTTTGTATTTTTAGTAGAGATGGGGTTTTATCACGTTGGTCAGGCTAGTCTCGAACTCCTGACCTCAAGTGATCCACCACCTTGGCCTTCCAAAGCGCCGGGATTATAGGCATGAGCCACCGTGCCTGGTGATTAGTTTTATTTTTAGGAATATTAGAGGCCAGGCATGGTGGCTCACTCCTGTTATCCCAGCACTTTGGGATTCCAAAGTGGGAGGATTGCTTGTATCCAGGAGTTTGAGACCAGCCTGGGCAACATGGCAAAACCCCTTTTCTACAAAAAATACAAAAAAAAAATCAGCTGGGTGTGGTGGTGCATGCCTGTAATCCTAGCTACTTGGGAGGCTGAGGTAGGAAGATCTCAAGGCCCAGAGGCAGAGGTTCCAGTGAGCCAAGATCATGCCATTGCACTCCAGCCTGGGTAACAGAGCAATACCCTGTCTCAAAAAAACAAAAACAAAAACAAAACAAGGCCGGGCACGGTGGCTCACACCTGTAATCCCAGAACTTTGGGAGGCCGAGGTGGGAGGATCACCTAAGGTCAGGAGTTCGAGACCAGCCTGGCCAACATGGTGAAACCCTGTCTCTACTAAAAATACAAACAATTGGTGGGGTGTGGTGGCTCATACCTGTAATCCCAGCACTTTGGGAGGCCAAGGCAGGTGGATCATGAGGTGAGGAGATAGCGACCATCCTGGCTAACATGGTGAAAACCTGTCTCTACTAAAAATACAAAAAATTAGCCAGGCATGGTGGCAGGCACCTGTAGTCCCAGCTACTCAGGAGGCTGAGGCAGGAGAATGAATGGCGTGAACCCCAGAGGCGGAGCCTGCAGTGAGCCGAGATCGCACCACTGCACTCCAACCTGGGCGACAGAGCGAGACTCCGTCTCAAAAACAAAAAAAATTAGCCAGGCATGGTGGTGGGCGCCTGTAATCCCAGTTACTCGGGAGGCTGAGGCAGGAGAATCTCTTGAACCTGGGAGGCGGAGGTTGCAGTGAGCCGAGATCACGCCGTTGCACTCCAGCCTGGGCAACAGAGCAAGACTCTCAAAAAAAAAAAGAAAAAAAAGAATATTAGTCTTGATTTTGGGGGAGGCTGGGCAAGTTGGGCGCGCAGTGGCCCAGATGTCCTGGCTTAGCTGATGTCCCCCGTTTCCTGCCAGAGGACATATCAGTGGTGTTCAGCAGGGCCTCCTGGGAAGGTCGGGCTGACTTCTCCCAGGCGGACGTGCACCGCCAGATTGCCATTGTGTTCAAGACGCCGCCCTACGAGGACCTGGAGATTGTAGAGCCTGTGACAGTCAACGTCTTCCTGCAGCGGCTCACCGATGGGGTCTGCAGCGAGCCATTGCCTTTCACGTACCTGCCTCGCGACCATGGTAACTACAGCAACCCAGGGTGACCCAACACCTCGGAGACTAGGTCTTCGGCCTTGGGGAGACCCCAGTGGGGAGGGGAAAGAGGCGGAACTAGAATGCAGGCTCAGAGCTACAAAGATGGTGTTCAGATCCCGGCTCTGCTGCTTACTGGCCGTGTGACCTTGGCCTCTCTGAGCCTCATTCTTCTGCGCAAAATGGAAATAATAGTAGCCGTCCTGTGACATTGGAGAGTATTTAATCTTTCCTCCCCTCAGCATCCTGCACATGCCTGGGCCTGTGCTCGGTATTGCTAGAGACACAGCAGTGACCAACACAGCCCCTAGCTGTGTCCCCATGAGGCTTATAGTCCTGAGGATGTGGGACAGCCTGTCCCCACACAGTGATGACCAGAGTGGGCAGGACTGGAATAAAGTGCTCAAGGGCTCGCATTGCCCAAAGGGGGCACCTAACCTAGCTGTGGGCATCAGGGAAGGCTTCTTGGAGGAGGGGACAGCTGAGCTGATGACAGGAGGATGATTAAGCAGGAAGTTTTCTAGGAAAGTAGTGAGAGTCGAGGAAGAGTGTTTTAAACAGCTGGAACAGCAGGTGCAAAGGTCCTGAGACTGGATTGTGCCTGGGGTGCTCCAGGAACAACAAAGAGGCCAGTGTGTAGGCTGAGGCAGGTGGATCTCCTGAGGTCAGGAGTTCGAGACCACCCTGACTAACACGGCGAAACCCCGTCTCTACTAAAAATACAAAAATTAGCCGGGCGTGGTCGTGGGCGCCTGTAGTCCCAGCTACTCAGGAGGCTGAGGCAGGAGAATTGCTTGAACCCGAGAGGCACAGGTTGTAGTGAGCCAAGATTGTGCCATTGCACTCCAGCCTGGGCAACAGAGTGAGACTCACTATAGGCACCTGCCACCACGCCCGGCCAAGACTCCATCTTAAAAAAAAAAAAAAAAAAAAAATAGAGGCCAGGCACAGCGGCTCACACCTGTAATCCCCAACACTTCAGGAGGCCAAGGCAGGCGGATCACTTGAGGTCAGGAGTTCAAGATCAGACTGGCCAACATATAGTGAAATCCCATCTCTACTAAAAAAATACAAAAATTAGTTGGGTGTGGTGGCACACACCGGTAATCCCAGCTACTTGGGAAGCTGAGGCAGGAGAATTGCTTGAACCTAGCAGGCAGAGGTTGCAGTGAGCCGAGATCATGCCACTGCACTCCAGCCTGGTCAACAGAGCAAGACTGTCTCTAAAAATAAATAAATAAATAGATAAATAAATAAATAAAGGAATTAATTATTATTGATGAATTACTTCTTGTATGTCCCTGGTGTCTCCTCAACAGACAGCTACGGCGTGGACAAGAAGCGGAAACGGGGGATGCCCGACGTCCTTGGGGAGCTGAACAGCTCTGGTGTGTGCCCTCTGCCCTTTTCTACCTCTATCCCCAGGTTCTGGGGCGGGGACAGCTGACCCCACTGCCCTGTCCACCCCCCAGGCTGGGGAGGAAGGGCTGTCGGGGAACAGGGGTCCTCATCTCTCCCTTCCCTCAGACCCCCATGGCATCGAGAGCAAACGGCGGAAGAAAAAGCCAGCCATCCTGGACCACTTCCTGCCCAGCCACAGCTCAGGTGGGTCCCGGCTACACATAAGCCTCCGTCCCCTGGGTGGGCAGAGGGTAAGTGGCAGCCCTGCTTTTCTGGCCTCTTCACGCCCTCCAAGAGCAGCCACAAGGCAAGTCACTCAGCACTTAGCCAGCAACATCCAGTGGAAAGAATGAGGGCTCTGGAGACAGAATGGAAGTTCTGATCTCTTCTGGACCATTTCCTTGCTATGTGACCTTCGTTAAGTTGCTCTACCTCTCAGAGCCTCAGGGACTCCTTTGAAAAGGCCCAGTACATGGCGGTGTGATGTCACGCCTGTAATCCGGCACTTTGGGAGGCTTGGCCCGGGAAGATCACAAGGTTAGGGAGATCGAGACCAGGTGAAACCCGTCTCTACTGCATCTACAAAAAAAAAAGTGCCCGAGGTTGTGAGAGCCTGTAGTCCCAGCTACAGGGACTGAGGCAGAATGGGCAGACTTGGAGGCCCGGGCTTGCAGTGAGCGAGATCGGCGCCACTGCACTCCAGCCTGGGTGACAGAGGCGAGACTCCGTCTCAAAAAAAAGAAAAGGCCCAGTACCTACTTAGGTCAGTGGTGTTTTAAAATTTAATCTATTTCTTTTTTTTTTGGAGATGGAGTCTCGCTCTGTCGCCCAGACTGCAGTACAGTGGCATGATCTCAGCTCACTGCAACCTCTGCCTCCCAAGTTCAAGCGATCCTCCTGTTTCAGGATCCCGAGTAGCTGGGACTACAGGCATGCACCACCACGCCCGGCTAATTTTTGCATTTTTTAGTAGAGACGGGTTTCACCATATTGGCCAGGCTGGTCTTGAACTCCTGACCTCAAGTGATCTGCCCTCTTTGGCCTCCCAAAGTGCTGAGATTACAGGCATGAGCCACCACACCTGGCCTTTTTTCTTTTTGTTTTTTTTGAGACTTAGTCTCTCTCTCTCACCCAGAGTAGTGGTACAACCATGGGTCACTGCAGCTTCAACCTGCTGGGCTTAAGCGATCCTCCCACCTCAGCCTCCTGAGTAGCTGGGACTACAGGCATGCATCACCATGCTTGACTAATTTTTGTATTTTTTGTAGAGACGGGGTATTGCCATGTTGCCCAGGCTGGTCTTGAACTCCTGAGCCCAAGCCATTCTCCTGCCTTAGCCTCCCAAAGTGTTGGGATAACAGGCATGAGCCACAGCGCCTGACTCTTAATACATTTCTTCTTCTTCTTCTTTTTTTTTTTTCTCTTGAGACAGAATCTCTGTTGCCCAGGCTAGAGTGCAGTAGTGTGATCTTGGCTTACTGCAACTGCTGCCTCCCAGGTTTGAGAGATTCTCCTGCCTCAGTCTCCCAATTAGCTGGGACTACAGGCGCCCACCACCATGCCTGGCTAATTTTTGTATTTTTAGTAGAGATGGGGTTTCGCCACATTGGCCAGGCTGGTTTCGAACTCCTGACCTCAGGTGATCCGTCCAGCTTAGCCTCCTAAAGTGCTGGGATTACAGGCGTGAGCCACAGCGCCTGGTTCTTAATATATTTCTTCTTTTTTTTTTTTTTTTTTTTTTTTTTGAGACGGAGTCTCGCTGTGCTCCCAGGCTGGAGTGCAGTGGCCTGATCTCGGCTCACTGCAAGCTCTGCCTCCCGGGTTCACGCCATTCTCCCGCCTCAGCCTCCCAAGTAGCTGAGACTACAGGCGCCCGCCACCACGCCCGGCTAGTTTTTTGTATTTTCAGTAGAGACGGGGTTTCACCATGTTAGCCAGGATAGTCTCGATCTCCTGACCTCGTGATCCACCCGCCTCGGCCTCCCAAAGTGCTGGGATTACAGGCTTGAGCCACCGCGCCCGGCCATATTTCTTCTTATGGGTACTGTATGACAGGCACTTAAGTGCTTTCTGTGAGTTTATTCACTTAACCTGTGAGGTATGTGCTGTCATTCCCCTGTTTTACAGGTGAGGAAACTGAAGCCCAGAGAGGTGAAGTCTCTTGCCTGAGGTCACACAGTAGCAGATCTCTGGTGGAACAGGGAGGTGGCCCCTGGGCATCTGTGTAGATGAGTGGTGATATATATGGCATAGGTAGCAGGGAGTTGATGATGGATGAATGGGGGTGGTGGTTGAAGCCAGCCAACCTCAGATTCAGAGCCTGTCTCTGGCCTGTTCTACCCTTGCCTTCATTTCAACTCCCATGCCAGCTTCCAGCTCCCATGAACCCCAATCCTATCTGGCTGCCCTCAGAAAACAAATCTCTAGCCAGGAGTTCGAGACCAACCTGGCCATCATGGTGAAACCCTGTCTCTACTAAAAATGCAAAAATTAGCTGGGCGTGGTGACCCATGCCTGTGGTCCCAGCTGCTCGGGAGGCTGAGGCATGAGAATTGCCTGAATCCAGGAGGTAGAGGTCGTGGTGAGCTGAGATTGTGCCACTGAGATCCAGCCTGGGCAACAAAGAAAGACTCCGTCTCAAAAAGAGAAAAGAAGAGAAGAGAAAAGAAACAAGAAAAGAAAAGATGCCTGGATGTGGTGGCTCACGTCTGTAATCCCAGCACTTTGGGAGGCTGAGGGGGGCGGATCATCTGAGGTCAGGAGTTCGAGACCATCCTGGCCAACATGGTGAAACCCCTGTCTCTACTAAAAATACAAAAATTAGTTGAGTGTGGTGGCGCACACCTGTAGTACCAGCTACTCGGGAGGCTGAGGCACGAGAATCACTTGAACTCGGGAGATGGAGGTTGCAGTGAGCCAAGATGGCACCACTGCACTCCAGCCTGGACAACAGAGCAAGACTCTGTCTCAAAAAAACAAACAAACAAACAAACAAACAAAAGAAAAGAAAAGAGGAAAAGTCTCTACCCACTGACTACTAACTCTAAAAACATAGCCCTCAACACCCAGCTAAGGTACCCAGCTCCTAGCCAGCTACTAACCACTCAGACTGCTGAGCCTGGACCACCTGACCTAGTCCCACCCTGGAGATTTGAAGCTCCACCTGTTCTTCCCCCTGCCCTGCAACTGGTAACCAATGCCTAATAGCTCTGCCGCTAGCAACCACCAATCCTAGCCCACTTCACCAATCTTTGCTCTCCCATTTCCTAAACCCCCTTCCCTATTCATCCACCTTCCCCAGTATCCCAGTTTCCCAAGGTCTAAAGCACCCCTCCCTTGTGGAAGCAGTATCGCCAAGGCACTGCAGTGTAATGGTTAGGAGTATGGCCTCTGGGATCAGACTGGGTTTGAAATCTGAGCCCACAGTTTAGCAGTTTAGTTTGTGTGACCTCTGTGAGCCTTACTTTACTCATCTGTCAGATGGAGACCCTGTCTCTTACAGTCCTTTCCCGAATTTAGTGAGATGATGTCGTACGGTTATTTATCATGGTGGCTGGCGCAGAGTTAGTGCCCAGGAGATATTAGGAACTTGCTTTTTTTTTTTTTTCTTTTTTGAGACAGAGTCTCGCTCTGTCGCCCAGGCTGTAGTGCAGTGGTGTGATCTGGGCTCACTGCAACCTCTGCCTCACGGGTTCACGCCATTCTTCTGCCTCAGCCTCCTGAGTAGCTGGGATTACAGGCGTGAGCCACCACGCCTGGCTAATTTTTTGTATTTTTAGTAGAGACGGGGTTTCACTGTGTTAGGCGGGATGGTCTCGATCTCCTGACCTTGTGATCTGCCTGCCTTGGCCTCCCAAAGTGCTGGGATTACAGGCATGAGCCACCGTGCCCGGCCTAGGAGCTTGCATTTTTTTTTTTTTTTTTTTTTTGGAGACGGAGTTTCACTCTTATTGCTTGGGTTGGAGTGCAATAGTGTGATCTCGGGTCACTGCAACCTCTGCCTCCCGGGTTCAAGCGATTCTCCTGCCTCAGCCTCCTGAGTAGCTGAGATTATAGGCACATAGTGCCGTGCCCAGCTAATTTTTGTATTTTTAGTAGAGACGGGGTTTCACCATGTTGGCCAGGTTGGTCCCGAACTCCTGACCTCAAGTGATCTGCTTGTCTCAGCCTCCCAAAGTGCTGGGATTACATGCATGAGCCACTGCACCCAACCTGTGATCACATTTAACTGCATTTACAGCAAAACCCAAAATAACAGGGGCTTCAACAGGATGGAACGTTATTTCTTGTCTCACATAAATAGTCCATAGGGACTGAAAGTGGCCCATGCCTATAATCTCAGCACTTTGGGACGCTAAGGTGGGTGGACTGCTTCAGGCCAGGAGTTTGAGACCAGCCTGGCCAATATGGTAAAACCCTGTTTCTACTAAAAATACAAAAATTAGCCAAGTGTGGTGGTGCACATCTGTAGTCCCAGCTACTCAGAGGCTGAGGCAGGAGAATCACTTGAACCCAGGAGGTGGAGGTTGCAGGGAGCCAAGATTGCATCACTGCACTTTAGCCTGAGCGACAGAACGAGACCCTTCTCAAAACAACAACAACAAAAAACATGCCTGGCACTGTGGCTTACACCTGTAATCCCAGCATATTGGGACGCCAAGGCAGGTAGATCACGAGGTCAAGGGAGAGAGACCATCCTGGCCAACGTGGTGAAACTCCATCTCTACTAAAAACACAAAAGTTAGCTGGGTGTGGTGGCACATGCCTGTAGTCCCAGCTACTTGGGAGGCTGAGGCAGGAGAATCATATGAACCCAAAAGGTGGAGGTTGCAGTGAGCCAAGATGGTGCCACTGTGCTCCCGCCTGGTGACAAGGCAAAAACAAGAAACAAAAAACAGTCTGTAGGTGTGTTCCAGGGATGGTCTGGTAACTGCATGATCATCGAGAGACCCAGGCTTCTGTCATTTTCAGTTTGCCATCTCATGGTGCAAGATGGCTGTTGTAACTCCAGCCATTATGCCCACATTCCAGTTAGCAGAACTTAGTCACATGATCGCATCAGGCTGCAAGGAAGGCTAGAAAAGAGTCCCAGTAGCCTTGTGTCTCTAAGGTTTGTCTTGTTCCAAAAAGAGAGTCCCTCTTAAGGCCGGGCGCGGTGGCTCAAGCCTGTAATCCCAGCACTTTGGGAGGCCGAGACGGGAGGATCACAAGGTCAGGAGATCGAGACCATCCTGGCTGACACGGTGAAACCCTGTCTCTACTAAAAAATACAAAAAACTAGCCGGGCGAGGTGGCGGGCGCCTGTAGTCCCAGCTACTCAGGAGGCTGAGGCAGGAGAATGGCGTGAACCCGGGAGGCAGAGCTTGCAGTGAGCCGAGATCTGGCCACTGCACTCCAGCCTGGGGGGCAGGGCGAGACCCGTTCTCAAAAAAAAAAAAAAAAAAAAGAGAGTCCCTCTTTTTTTTTTTTGAGACAGTCTTGCTCTGTTGCCTAGGCTGGAGTGCAGTGGCGCAATCTCGGCTCACTGCAACATCCGCCTCCCAGGTTCAAGTGATTCTCCTGCCTCAGTCTCCCGAGTAGCTGGGATTACAGGCGCCTACCACCACGCCCAATTAATTTTTGTATTTTTGGGAGAGCCAGGGTTTTGCCATGTTGGCCAGGCTGATCTTGAACTTCTGACCTTAGGTAATCTGCCTGCCTCGGCCCACCAAAGTGCTGGGATTACAGGTGTGAGCCACCATGCCTGGCCAGAGAATCCCTCTTATAATGAAACTTTTTGATTTGATTGTTATTTTTTCTTAAGTCCCCATTATGCCTAAGAATGACATTTTTTTTTTTTTTTTGAGACGGAGTCTCGCTCTGTCGCCCAGGCTGGAGTGCAGTGGCCGGATCTCAGCTCACTGCAAGCTCCACCTCCCGGGTTTATGCCATTCTCCTGCGTCAGCCTCCCGAGTAGCTGGGACTACAGACGTCCGCCACCTCGCCCGGCTAGTTTTTTGTATTTTTTTAGTAGAGACGGGGTTTCACCTTGTTAGCCAGGATGGTCTCGATCTCCTGACCTCGTGATCCGCCCGTCTCGGCCTCCCAAAGTGCTGGGATTACAGGCTTGAGCCACCGCGCCCGGCCGACATTTATTTTTTCTGACAATTTTGGGACTGGTGACTTCCCAACTTGTGTCTCCCATGGTCTGGAGATTTCACTTTTTGGGTTGTCTCTGTATGTTGGGGGGCTTTGGAACGTCTTCTCCTTCCTCACTCTCAGGGAAAACTCTCCACAGCTGTGTAGGAGCATGGTTTCACATGCTAGTTCCACAACAGTTGTGTGAGCCTTCCACTGACTTTCCCTCAGTGCCCTCAGTGCCTTAGTTTGCTTCTTATTATCACTACTTTTAGAGACAAGGTCTTGCTCTGTTGCCCAGGCTGGAGTGCAGTGATGTAATCATACTTCCCTGCAGCCTCAAACTGGGCTCAAGCAATCCCTCTGCCTCAGCCTGCCAAGTGGCTGGGACTACAGGCGTGCACCACCACATCCAGCTAACTTTTAAATAATTTTTTCGTAGAGACAGGGTCTGCTATGTTGTGTTGGGATTACAGGTGTGAACCACCATGCCAGAAGGCTACATTCTTGGCCTTCAATTTAGTTATTATCTGAGAATGGTGATAGTCCCACATGGATTCTCCTTGGGATTAAGATGGCACCTTAAGGCCAGGCTTGGTGGCTCATACCTGTAATCCCAGCACTTTGGGAGGCTGAGGCAGGTGGATCACCTGAGGTCAGGAGTTCGAGACCAGCCTGGCAAATGTGATGAAACCCCATCTCTACTAAAAAGAATAATTAGCTGGGCGTGGCACGTGCCTGTAGTTCCAGCTACTCGGGAGACTGAAGCAGGGGAATCGACTTGAACCGGGGAGGAAGAGGTTGCAGTGAGCCAAGAGTACACGACTGCCTTCCAGCCTGGGCGACAGAATGAGATTCCATCTCAAAAATAAAAAAAAAGGCCACCTTGATATCACATTTTGCAGGAAGTGGGGCATTTGAATTAGGGCCTGGTCAGAAGTTGGCCCTAAATCACACTACACTTCTCTGTCTTCATCCCCGTAGGCCCGTTCCTCCCGCCGTCAGCCCTGCTGCCAGACCCTGACTTCTTCTCTGGCACCGTGTCCCTGCCCGGCCTGGAGCCCCCTGGCGGGCCTGACCTCCTGGATGATGGCTTTGCCTACGACCCTACGGCCCCCACACTCTTCACCATGCTGGACCTGCTGCCCCCAGCACCGCCACATGCTAGCGCTGTTGTATGCAGTGCCGGGGCTGTGGTTGGGGAGCCCCCTGGCCCTGAACCGCTGACGCTGGACTCGTACCAGGCCCCGGGCCCCGGGGATGGAGGCACCGCCAGCCTCGTGGGCAGCAACATGTTCCCCAATCAGTACCGCGAGGCGGCCTTTGGGGGCGGCCTCCTATCCCCGGGGCCTGAAGCCACGTAGCCCCTCGATGCCAGAGGAGGGGCACTGGGTGGGGAGGGAGGTGGAGGAGCTGTGCAATCCCAACCAGGATGTCTAGCACCCCCATCCCCTTGGCCCTTCCTCATGCTTCTGAAATGGACATATTCAAGCCTTGGCGAGAAGCTCCGTTGCACGGGTTTCCCCTTGAGCCCATTTTGCAGATGAGGAAACTGAGTCCGGAGAGGAAAAGGGACATGGCTCCCGTGCACTAGCTTGTTAAAGCTGCCTCTGTCACCACATGTCGGGGAACCTTCTCCAGTAGGATTCGGAAAAGATTGTACATATGGGAGGAGGGGGCAGATGCCCGGCCCTTCCTCCCCAGACTTGAGGGTGGGGGGTAGGTTGGTTGTTCAGAGTCTTCCCAATAAAGATGAGTTTTTGAGCCTCGGGGGTTTCGTCTATTCTGCGCTTGGGAAACGCCCTAGTTCCTTACGTAGCAAAGAAAGCCTCCTGGCTGGGGGCTCAGGCCTGTCATCCCAGCACTTTGGGAGGCCAAGGCGGGAGGATCGCTTGAGCTCACGAGTTTGAGATCAGCCTGGGCAACAAGACGAAACCTAGTCTCTACAAAAAATACAAAAATTAGCTGGGCATGGTGGCGCATGCCTGTAGTCCCAGCTACTCGCGAGGCTGAGGTGGGAGAATCGCTTGAACCCAGGAGGCAAAGGTTGCAGTGAGCCTAGATCGCGCCACTCTAGCCTGGGCGACAAAGACAGACTCCGTCTCAGAAAAAAAAAAAATAAAAAATAAAAAAGATAAAAAGATGGCTGTAACATTCTAGTTTATGCCCTGAAAAGGGGAATACAGTCATTCTATAGTGTTTGGAGATTTTGGGTTACCCTTAATTGTATGCAAGTTGTCTTACTGTGTATTGTCCCTTAATTTCAGGACTCAGATTTCATGCTTGAAGAAATGCAGGTTAGTTTAAACTTTCAAGGAAATTTTTTTTTTTTGAGATGGAGTCTGGCTCTGTCGCCCAGGCTGGAGTGCAGCGGCCGGATCTCAGCTCACTGCAAGCTCCGCCTCCCGGGTTTACGCCATTCTCCTGCCTCAGCCTCCCGAGTAGCTGGGACTACAGGCGTCCGCCACCTCGCCCGGCTAGATTTTTGGATTTTTTAGTAGAGCCGGGGTTTCACCGTGTTCGCCACGATGGTCTCGATCTCCTGACCTCGTGATCCACCCGTTTCGGCCTCCCAAAGTGCTGGGATTACAGGCTTGAGCCACCGCGCCCGGCCTCAAGGAAATTTTTAAGGTGGCAAAAGGTTTTAGTGGCATATACATCTTAATCTGTAGATGGGAGTGATTAGCTGTTTAAAAGTTGAAATGTGACTGAAATGGAAATGGAGTAGGGCAAATTTTAAATGGGATTATTTTTCATCTTCAAACAGGCAGACCTGTTATCCTAAACTAGGGTTTTTAATGACCACAGCAAGCAAGCATGCAGCTTACCGCTTGAAAGACAGGGTCTTTCCTCACCCAAGCTGGAGTGCAGTGGCCCTCTGAAGCTTACTACAGCCTCAGACTTCTGGGCTCAAGTGATCCTCAGTCTCCCAATGGTCTTTGTAGACAGCCTGATGGAGTCTCATGGCACAAGAAGATTAAAACAGTGTCTCCAATTTTAATAAATTTTTGCAATCCAAAAAAAAAATAAATAAAAATAAAAATAAATAAATAAAATTAAAAAGATAAAAAGATAAAGCATCCAAGCTCTTCCCTTCTCGGTTCTACCGCTTCTTCCTCTGACCCCGCCCCTCTCAACCCTAGGACCCGCCCCTCACGTCGGCGGAACTGCGCTGTGCAGAGCTCCACCACGCTCCGCCTCCTCCCCCTAGCGCGGCCGTTCATTTCCGCTTCCTGTGCGGGCAGCGCGCGAGCGCAGCTTTGGGAGGCGGAGACTGGCCGGTGAGTGCAGGCGGCGGGCTCGACCTCCCGGTTTTCGGGCAGGCGTCAGCCCAGCTTCTCCCTTTCCTTAGGCTTTTCCCATACTGCTGTAGGCTTCTGCTGCGTCCCGGCCCCGAGGATCGCTCGTCCCTCGCCCTATTCGGCCTGACGGGCCTCAGGCCGCGCCCGTGCCCCGGCTGTGGGCCAGAAGTTGCCGCGTCGGACTCGGCCTTCGGCCCAACAGCTTATCACAGTCCCCGCCCCCATGTCAAAAAAAAAAAACAATCCAGCCCAAATCCTCAGGCCGCGACGCGATCCACAAGCCCTGTCCAAACCTTCGGTCTCCTCCCTTTCCCACAAGCCCTGCCCCCAAGCTCAGCCCACGCCCTCCCGTCAGCCAACTCCGCCTCTCTCAAGCTCTACCCTCTTTTTCCTTGGGTACTCTCCACACCCTGCCATCTAGATCCCATCTTTAGACCTCAACTTCACTCTGGTCTCCTTGCAACACTCCCTTCCCGTGTTCCCACTCCCTCTAGCATCTTCATCTTCCGCCACGCCCTTCACCTGTCCTCGACCTCCACCTTCATGCAACTGCACTGTTCCCTTAAAGGCTTTCTCCGATTTCCTCCACCTGCCTTCATCCTTACCTTCCTTATCCCTCTAGCACCCAGACTCATACCCACGCATGGCCCCTAGTGGGAGCCTTTTCAGCTCTTCTCTTTCCCTTGAGCTCCAGCCTTAGGTGCTCAGGGTTTGCCGTCTGACCCTACTTCAAACTACTGACCCTACTGATGTTTCAAAACTTTCATCCCCGACTCCAGCGCATGGAATGTAGGACACCCCTTTCCCAGGGATGCTCACCTCAGAATCACCTAAGGGTTTTTTAGAATGCCCAAGTCGCCAGATCGAAGTTGTTAGGGATGGACTTGAACATCTGGCATACCGTTCTGCAGCTTCACTTCTGCTCCCTGAAGCTAATCGATGTGTTGTTTGGGATCGACTCTGTCACCAACTTGTTAGATGACTTTGATTCTGCCCATACGGTTTGCACAGCCCATCTGACTTTCCTGGTCCCTTCATCCCTCAGGTTGAGGCCCCAGGCTTGGCCTCACCACAATGTGGCACGAGGCTCGGAAGCATGAGCGGAAACTTCGAGGCATGATGGTCGACTACAAGAAGAGGGCGGAGCGGAGACGGGAGTATTATGAAAAGATCGTGAGTAACTGGCCTTTCGTCTGGGGTGGGGGACCCTAGTTTGGGGGACACAGGTCATCCTGGTAAAATCTGGGCTTGGAAGTATGTCAAGACAAGAGGCTTATTTCCTCAGGAGTATATTCATTAATCTTTTCTTGAGCATAATCATTGTTAGGAACCCAAGAGCTTCTGTTTGTTGTAACATACTGTGTCGTTTGGTGTGGCCTCTCAGTGCCGATCTGGTGTTAGCAAGAAAAAGGGAAGTCTCTGTAATCCTCAGAGCAGTCCTGACGTTAGACTGGCCACCTCCAGAACGTTGTCTGTTTTGCTTTTTGCTGGGTTCCCCATTCCCAGAAGAGCTCAGCCACTCTTGAGGTTTGGCTTGGCACACAATAGGAGTGAGTATTAAGTTGGCTGGGCACGGTGGCTCACACCTGTAATCCCAGCACTTTGGGAGGCCGAGGTGGGCGGATCACCTGAGGTCACGAGTTCGAGACCAGCCTGGCGAAAATGGTGAAATCCCGTCTCTACTAAAGATACATAAATTAGCCAGGCTTAGTGGTGTGTGCATGTAGTCCCAGCTACTCGGGAGGCTGAGGCACGAGAATTGCTTAGCCTGGGAGGGGGAAGCTGCAGTGCACGGAGATGGCGCCACTGCACTCCAGCCTGGGTGACAGAGCTAGATTCTGTCTCAAAAAAAAGGAAAAAAAAAAAAAAGGAGTGAATATTAAGTGAAACCTGACCACTTCCCTCTCCTGTTTGATGCTTCAGTTGTTTTGGGGGGAAGACCAAACTATCCCTGGCCTAAAAGACCCTTGTGGTCTGACCACTGAGCTTCATCCGTGGACAGCTCCACTGGCCTTCGATTTCTGCCACCACGGGGCTTTGGCCTGTATTACCCCCTCCTCACCTGTTTAACTCCTCTGTCTCCTTGGGATCCCAGCTTGAAATGGCACCTGTTTACTAGGTTCAGTTTTCCTGTCAGATGACATTTATATAGACATTTTCCATTTGCTCCTGTATTACTGCCCCAGCCTCCTCTCTGGTCCGCTGGCCTCCAGTCCTGGCTCCTCCAGTCTATCCTCCCTAGAAGAGTCCAAGAGGCCTTTCTAAAGCGCAAAACTGACCCTGTCCCTTTCTTGCTCACAGCACCTCTATGGCTTCTAAGTACCCTTGAGAGAAAGCCTAGGCTCCTCACTGTGGCCTTTAGGGTCCTGCATGGCCTGGTCTTTGCCCCTCCTCCAGACTCACACCACCCCACACTCTGCCTTGTTCCTTTGCACAAGTCATTTTGGCCTCCTTGCTATTCCTCCACTGACCCAAGCACTCCCCAGCCACAGGACCTTTGTATGAGCTCTTCCCATACCTGGTTAACTACTGCTCATCTGTCAGATCTCAGTCCTCAGAGGAGTCTTGTTTCCCGAGCTCAGTCAGGTGTCCTCTAAAGATGCCGTAATCGTAGCTCCCTTTCCTTCCCCTTTGTGGAATTTAACACACTTAAGATACACGTACATGGGCCTGGTGTGGAGGCTCATGCCTGTAATCCCAGCATTTTGGAAGGCCGAGGTGGGTGGATCACCTCAGGTCAAGAGTTTGAGACCAGCCTGGGCTAACATGGTGAAACCTCGTCTCTACTAAAAATACAAAAATTAGCCAGGCGTGGTGGCGTGCATCTGTAATCCCAGCTACTTGGGAGGCTGAGGCAGGAGAATTGCTTGAACCTGGGAGGCAGAGGTTGCATTGCTCTCCAGCCTGGGCAACAGTGAGACTCCACCTCAAAAAAAATACACACACACACTTGCACACTCGCACATACGCATACACAGGTTGAACATCCCTAATTCAAAATCCGAAATGCTCCAAGTTTTCTTTTTTTTTTTTTTTTGAGACAGAATCTTGCTCAGTTGCCCAGGCTGGAGTGCAGTGGTGTGATCTCAACTCGCTGCAACCTCCACCCCCCAGGTTCACGCTCTTCTCCTGCCTCAGTCAACCTCCTGAGTAGCTGGAATTACAGGTGTGTGCCACTATGCCTGGCTAATTTTTGTACTTTTTGTAGAGACAGGGTTTCTTTTTTTTTTTTTTTTTTTGAGACGGAGTCTTGCTCTGTAGCCCGGGCTGGAGTGCAGTGGCCGGATCTCTGCTCACTGCAAGCTCCGCCTCCCGGGTTTACGCCATTCTCCTGCCTCAGCCTCCGGAGTAGCTGGGACTACAGGCGCCCGCCACCTTGCCCGGCTAGTTTTTTGTATTTTTAGTAGAGACGGGGTTTCACCATGTTAGCCAGGATGGTCTCGATCTCCTGACCTCGTGATCCACCCGCCTCGGCCTCCCAAAGTGCTGGGATTACAGGCTTGAGCCACCGTGCCCGGCCAGAGACAGGGTTTCACCATGTTGGTCAGGCTGGTCTTGAACTCCCGACCACAGGTGATTTGCTTGCCTCGGCCTCCCAAAGTGCTGGGATTACAGGCGTGAGCCACCGCGCCCGGCTAGCTCCAAAATCTGAAACTGTCTGCGTACTGACACGATGCCGCACTACAAGTGGAAAGTTTCATATATAAGTACTTAACACAAACTTCGTTTCATGCACAAAATTATTTAAAATATTGTATACAGTTACCTTCAGGCTGTGCTTATAAAGTATAAATGAATTCGGTCTTTGGACTTGGGTGCCATCCCTAAGATATCTCATTATGAATAGGCAAATATTCCAAAATCTGAAAAAATCCAAAACATTTCTGATCCCAAGCACTTCAGATAAGGAATACTTAACAGTGTGTGTGCGTGTGTGTATAAAATATGCTTATCCATTCATACGTATATGCACATACCCAGCTCTGTGAGCCTGGGGCTAGTAGTATTTGGGTCACATTTGTACCGTAGGGTTGGGTCCGTCAAATACAGTTTGAAAGAATAGATGAATAAAACAATATTAACAATAGTAATTAACCATTTAATTGATCCTTCACAGGCACCCTGAAGCCATGTGAGAGGGCTTTAGATGCAGGATTTTTTTTGAATCCCCTGCAGTCACCTGTGAGACAGAGACCGCTCTTAACCTCCACTCAGCAGAGAAGAGGAAGCTCTAAGAGCTCTTCACTTGCCTCTACCACCCAGGAAGGAACCAGAGGGCTAAAGAGAGAGCTCATCTTTGATAGCATCAGAATGATGTGGCCATGAGAGCAAGGCCTGGGGCTCTGTGGGTCATAGCTGAGGCCCCAGCACTGGCCTAGGAACACAGCACTCAGGAATTAATAGCTGCCTTTTTTTTTTTTTTTTTTTGAGATGGAGTCTTACTCTGTCACCCAGGCCGGAGTGCAGTGGCATGATCTCAGCTCAGTGCAACCTTCGCATCCTGGGTTCAAGCAATTCTCCTGCCTTAGCCTCCCAAGCAGCTGGGACTATAGGTTCCCGCCCCCACGCCTGGCTAATTTTTGTATTTTTAGTAGAGACGGGGTTTCACCATGTTGGCCAGGCTGGTCTCCAACTCCTGACCTCAAGTGATCCGCCCACCTTGGCCTCCCAAAGTGCTGGGATTACAGACGTGAGCCACCACACCCGGCCTAGCTGCCGTTTTTTAAGGGCCCATGGTGTGCCAGACCCAGTGCCCACCAACTTGGCATAGTAGTCCTTTTAACAGGCCTGGGAGGTGGGTATTAATCATGCCTGTGTTAAAGGTGATGCCACGATAACAGCTAACGCTGTTGAGCAGTTCTCTGGTAACCACTGTGCTAACTACTTGGCTTGTATCTCCGCTTCATCAAAGCCACACCCCAGACTAGGAGGTGGTTCTTATTATTTCCATTTTACAGAGGACAAAACTGGAGCACAGAGATGCGTGGCTTACAGTCACACAGCACGAGGGCAGAGCTGGCACTGTAACCCAGTCTCTGACACTTAAGCTCTCTAAGCTTTTCACCTGTGCCTTATCGTGCAGAAATAGAGGTTCAAAAAGGTGAGGCATAGCAAGACCCCATCTCTGCAAAAAATAATTTTAAAAAATTAGCCAGGGCTGGGCGCGGTGGCTCAAGCCTGTAATCCCAGCACTTTGGGAGGCTGAGGCGGGCGGAACACGAGGTCAGGAGATCGAGACCATCCTGGCTAACACCGTGAAACCCCGTCTCTACTAAAAATACAAAAAACTAGCCGGGCGTGATGGCGGGCACTTGTAGTCCCAGCTATTCAGGAGGCTGAGGCAGGAGAATGGCGTGAACCCGGGGGGCGGAGCTTGCAGTGAGCCGAGATCGTGCCACTGCACTCCAGCCTGGGGCACAGAGCAAGACTCCGTCTCAAAAAAAAAAAAAAAAATTAGCCAGATTTGGTGGCGTATGCCTGTGGTCTCAGCTACTCGGGAGGCAGAGGCAAGATGAGACCTGGGAGGGTGGGGCTACAGTGAGCTGTGATTGCACCACTGCACTGGAACCTGGGTGACAGAGTGAGACCCTGTCTCAAAAAGGAAAGGTGAGGCGACTTGCCCAAGGCGACACAGCCAGGAGGCGAGATACCATCATGGTTAGTCCTTAGAATTTGGGAGTCATGGGGCTCTGGGTTCAAATTCTAGCGATCCCACTTACCTATAGCGTGACGTGGGCAAGTGACTGTCTCCCTGAACCCATTTCCTATTCCACATGTGAAATGATGTCACATGGACAATCAGCTTTGGCTCTAACAAACCTAGAACATCTATCAGTGGCTTAAACAAGAGAGACGTTTATTTCTTAGTCACAGAAAAGCCAAAAGGTAGCCAGTTAGCTGAGGGACCTAAGCTGCTTCTGTTTTGTTCTCCTGGGCACAGCTTCCCTTCCCATTGTTGCGTCAAGGTCTAAGAGGCTGTGGCCATCATGTCTTCATTCTCTCCAGCAGTGAGGGAGAGGGGAGGAAAAGGGGCAATGCGCTCATACCATTCGTTGAGAAAGTTTCTAAGCCAGGTGTGGTGGCTCACGCTTGTAATCCCAGCACTTTGGGAGGCCGAGGCAGGAGGATTGCTTGAGCCCAGGAGTTCGAGACCAGCCTGGACAACATGGTGAAACCCAGTCAATACCAAAATATACAAAAATTAGCCAGGCATGGTGGCGTGCATCTGCAGTCTCAGCTCCTCAAGAGGCTGAGGTGAGAGGATCTCTTGAGCCCAGGAGGTGGAGGCTGCAGCGAGCTGTGATTGTACCACTGCACTCCAGCCTGAGTGGGAGAGTAAGACCCTGTCTTAAAAAAAAAAAAAGTTTCTGGATGTTTTCCTGTAACATTTCCACTCCTCCCCTGCTGACCAGGAAGTAGTCTTGTGAAAAGCTGTAAGGAAGGCTAAGAGGTATAGACTTTATTTTGGGTCGCCCTGACCAGATATATTTGGAGTTCTATTACTGTTGTAGGAAAGGGAATAGATGTTGGTTGCCAATTAATGGTTTGCCACAAACAGCGGAGGCAAGAGCACGTCCCTCGATGTTGCTGGAGTGTTGGACGTACAGACCGCTGAGAGAGGCCTGGCCAGCGTCGCTATTGCTCAGTAAATATTAGTTCTTGTTATTGACGTTACTGTTCCTGCTAGAGCTGGAGTTTGGATCCAGGTGGAGGGATGGTGCAGAGGAAGGAAGGGTGGAGCTGGGACTCCAGGCCCCTTCCCTGTTAGCAAGGGAGCTTGCTGCATTGTATTCCCTTTCAGGACAGTGGTGACGATCAGCCCCTCTCACTGGATAACGGGAAAGAGCTCAAAGAACCAATGTCTATGGGTGCTTTGTGGTGCAGGCCTGTACAAGCAGCCATTGTCCCTGTATGTGAACGTGACCTGCCTTCCAATCTGGGCTGCCAAGCTGTGGGGTATGGCTGGGCCATGGCTGATGGCTACTTTGAGGAGGGGGCTCTCATACTCAGTCTTGGGCCGAGAGCGGAGGCTGTGGAGCGAGTGTCAGTGAAGCTGCGGTAGATTGTGGCAGGCTGAATGAGCGTGTCCAGATGCAGTTGGTTTCTCTTCCTGATTTGTCCTTGGTGCCTGCTTTCTCTCCCTGTCTTCAGTCCCAAGCAGACTCCGGTTCTGTCATTGCTTCTGTCCTTGTCTACTTTCCATTTTAATCAGTGGTTTGGATAAAGAAACAGAATCCTTTGTTGATATGGAAATGAGAAGTAAACGGGTCGCAGCTCAGGTGTGGTCTCCTCCAGGAAGCTCCAGACTGACCCCCAAAGTCTGGGTCAGGTGTTCCCACTGTGGGCCCCCATCTCAGCGCTGTCCACTCTAGGTGTCCTGATGTGGGGACAAGTCTGTCTCCCACACTGGACTGTGAGCCCGTGAGGGCGGGGCCAGGGCTATCTCAGTTACCGCCATACCCTAGCACGAGGCCTGCTTAACAGTTGAATGAATGAATGAGCAACTTCATGAACTCCTCTGACCCAATCTGATCCTAGAGACAGGATGATCCAGTGGTTAAGAGTTGGTTTTAGGCAGGGCGCGGTGACTCACGCCTGTAATACCAACACTTTGGGAGGCTGAGGCGGGCAGATCACCTGAGGTGGGCAGATCACCTGAGGTCAGGAGTTCCAGACAAGCCTCACCAACATGGAGAAACCTCATCTCTACTAAAAATACAGAATTAGCCGGGCATTGTGGTGCATGCCTGTAATCCCAGCTACTCGGGAGGTTGGGGCAGGAGAACCCGGGAGGCAGAGATTGCGGTGAGCCGAGATCGTGCCATTGCAGCTCAGCCTGGGCAGCAAGAGCGAAACTCTGCTCCAAAAAAAAAAAAGTGGATTTTTGGATCTTGAAAACACTTATGCACTTACGTTCATTATAGCATTATTCACAATAGCCAAGACGTGGATGCAAGCTAAATGTCCATTGAGGGATACATCGAGAAAGAAAATGTGGTCTTTACAGTATTCAGAGCCCCATGGCTCTGAGCCTCAGTTTGCTCATCTGTAACATGGGCATAAGAATAGTATCAGCTGGGCGTGGTGGCTCATGCCTGTAATCCCAGCACTTTGGGAGGCTGAGACAGGCAGATCATGAGGTCAGGAGTTCGAGACCAGCCTGGCCAATATGGTGAAACCCCATCTCTGCTAAAAATACTAAAATTAGCCAAGTGTGGTGGCGTTCACCTGTAGTCCCAGCTACTCGGGAGGCTGAGGCAGGAGAATCGCGTGAACCTGGGAGGTGGAGGTGGAAGTGAGCTGAGATCATGCTACTTGCACTTTAGTCTGGGCAACAGAGTGAGACTCTGTCTCAAAAAAAAAAAAAAAAAATGTAATCCCAGCACTTCGGGAGGCCGAGCTGGGCGGGTCACGAGGTCAGGAGATTGAGACCATGCTGGCTAACACGGTGAAACCCCGTCTCTACTAAAAAAAATACAAAAAAAAAAAAAAAAAAAACTAGCCGGGCGTGGTGGCGGGCGCCTGTAGTCCCAGCTACACGGGAGGCTGAGACGGGAGAATGGTGTAAACCCGGGAGGCGGAGCTTGCAGTGAACTGAGATCTGGCCACTGCACTCCAGCCTGGGCAACAGAGCGAGACTCCGTCTCAAAAAAAAAAGAAAAAAAGAATAGTACCTTCTGGCCAGGTGTGGTGGCTCACACCTGTAGTGTCAGCACTTTGGGAGGCCGAGGCGGGCAGATCACGAGGTCAGTAGTTCGAGACCAGTCTAGCCAACATGGTGAAACCCCATCTCTACTAAAAATACCAAAATTAACGAAGTGTGGTGGCGGGCACCTGTAATCCCAGCTAATCAGGAGGCTGAGGCAGGAGAATCGCTTGAACTTGGGAGGCAGAGGTTCCAGTGAGCCGAGATCGCACCAGTACACTCCAGCCTGGGTGACATAGAAAGACTCTGCCTCAAAAAAAAAAGGGGGGGGGCTGGGCGTGGTGGCTCACGCCTGTAATCCCAGCACTTTGGGAGGCCGAGGCGGGTGGACCACAAGGTCAGGAGATTGAGACCATCCTGACTAACACGGTGAAACCCCGTCTCTACTAAAAATACAAAAAAAGAAAATTAGGTGGTCGAGGTGGCGGGCGCCTGTAGTCCCAGCTACTTGGGAGGCTGAGGCAGGAGGATGGCATGAACCCGGGAGGCAGAGGTTGCAGTGAGCCAAGATCGCACCACTGCACTCCAGCCTGGGCGACTGAGCAAGACTCGGTCTCAAAAAAAAAAAAAACAGAATAGTATGTTTCTCCCATGGTTGTGACATTCGAGTGAGCCAGTACACATAAAACAGTGCCTGGTTTTTTGTAGGGTTCATTGACTTTTCCAGAATCTCCCAACAGAACCAGGCCCTGGACTCCAGGTGTTTACTCCCAGCTCAGTGCTTTTTCCTTTCTGTGAAGCTGACCCTGCCAGTAGCTTCCTTGTACCTGCCAAATTCTGTCCTGCAAACAGTGTCCCATGCGTCCTGGCTGTGGGAACAGGGCATTTGGCCTGGAACAGCCTCAGGAGTGTGATGGGATCTTGACCTTGGACTTGGCTGGCCTGTCCCAGGGCAGAGGGAGTAGGGTGCGCTGTGTGGCCCCAGCTGAGGAATCAGCTAAGGGATCCAGGGAGGCAGGTGAGGTGCAGCGTGAGGAGGTGACTCCAGCAGCGCCACCTCGCTGGGCCTGTGGTTTTGAGCGTTCCTTAGAGTCAATTTTCTTTAGGTGTGAAATGAGAGTTACAGCAGCCCAGCACCTGGCACGTCGTGAGTGCGGGGTTGAAACTAGCCGGTATTAGCCGTGGTCCCTGGTGAGTGACTCAACTCCTTCCAGCCCGGACTGCACCTGCTCATCTGCCAGCTGAGGGCTGGGGTTGGAGATGGAGACAGAGTGAGGAGGTACAGAAGCTTGGAAACTTGGAGCTGGCATTTTTTTCCTGAAGGGGCTCAGAGTCCTCATCTGTTAGTAAGGATTATTCCTCTCTTTCCTTCTTTGGGTGTTCTCAAGCGCCTGCTGTGAGTCAGGCCCTGTTCTAGGCTCTAGGGTTATAGCAGCCAAAACAGAGCCCTGCCTCCTGGGAGTTGCGTTCTAGCATGGGAGAAAAGTGATGGATGAATATTAGGCCTAGAGGCAGGTGGTAGCAGGTGCTCAAAAGAACACAAGTGGAGTTCAGTGAGTGAATTGTGTGGTATGTGAATTACATCTCAATAAAGCCACAGAGCGAAGGAGCTTGCATAGATAAGTGGGGAGCTATTTAGATAGGGTCACTGAGGACGGCTTTTAGGAGGAGATCTGAAATAAACGGGGGAGCAGCAAGCGCAGAGGTCCTGAGCAGAAGTGCGGGGCATGTCTGGAACGCCCAAGGATGGCATGAGGGCCAGTGTGCCTGGAGCAGAGTAGGGGAGGGGAGAAGTCAGAGAGGGACAGGCCAGCACCTGTGAGGGCTGAGCTGTCAGGGGGTGGGGGGTGGGGGGTGGAGTGTGGCCCAACAAGTGTCAGTGAATCACCTGGAGACAGAGCCCAGGGACAAGGTGGTCCAGGTGAGAGGGGATGTTGGATGGGGCTGGGGGTGAGGGGGTGAGAAGTGACTGGACTCTGGGTGTATGTCACTGGGAGCTGGGTCAGGATTTCATGGACAGCACAGCAGCCGCTCCTACGGCTCTGGTAGGCTCCTCTGGGAGCACCCAGCGAGAAGTCATCCAGGGCCCAGCTCTCTGGAAGCTCAGTCGTGGGAGTTGCCAGATTTTCTTCTGATCATGACACTCTTACGATGACTTGGACTTGTGACCCCTGCACAAAGGCAAAGACCTGAGGGCCATCAACTCGGGACAGTCTTCCCTGTCTTAGTAGCTGTTTTTTTTTTTTTTTTTTTTTTTGGCTCATGCATAACAGTGGTAGGGACTTAGTGCCCTTTGGACTTTTTTTTTCTTTTCTTTTTGGTTGTTTTTACAAACAGCTCATTGAGATAAAGTTCACAGTTCGCTCATTGAAGGATGTAATTCAGTGCTTTTCAGCATGGATTGTGCAGCTATCACCACAATCAAACGTTAGAACATTTTCGTTACCCCAAAAAGAAGCCCCGACTGGCACGGTGGCTCACGCCTGTAATCCCAGCCCTTTGGAGGCCAAGGCAAATGGATCTCTTGAGGTCAGGAGTTCGAGACCAGCCTGGCCAACATGGTGAAACCAAGGCTTTCCTAAAATTAGAAAAAATGAGCTGGGCGTGGTGGTGGGCACCTGCAGTTCTAGCTACTCGGGAGGCGGAAGCAGGAGAATCACCTGAACCTGGGAGGCAGAGGTTACAGTGATCTGAGATAGTGTCACTGCACGCCAGCCTGGGTGACAGAAACCCAGAGAAACCAAGGAACTCTGTCTCAAAAAAAAAGAAACCCTGTACCTGGCCCCGCGAGTGAGTCCCACAACTCCCTCCAGCTGATCTCCTCTGACCTCTGTGGTTTTCTTCTGGACATTGCATAGAAATGGGATTGCACAATGGGTGGCCTTTTGTGACTGGCTTTGGTCGCTTAGCAGAATGTTTTTGAGGCTCGTCCATGTTGTAGCAGATAGCAGAACTTTATTCCTTTTCATTGCTGAATAATATTCCACTGTGTGGATGGTCCACATTTTGTTGATACTCTGTTCATCCATTAAGGACCTTTAGGTTGTTCCCACCTTCTGGCTATTGTGAATAATGCTGCTAGGAATGTTTGTGTACAAGTATTTGAGTACCTGTTTCGAGATTCTTTTGGGTATATACACAAAGGTGAGAATTAGAAGTAATTCATAATGGCCTTGGTATTGTTAAAACTTGAGGCGGGCACAGTGAAAACTGCATACAATCCCAGCACTTTGGGAGACTGGTAGGGTGGATGCCTGAGGTTGAGAGTTCAGACCAGCTGACCAGTGGAGAACCCATCTCTATCAAAAATACAAAATTGGCCAGGCAGCGGTGGCTCAAGCCTGTAATCCCAGCACTTTGGGAGGCCCGAGGCGGGGTGGATCACAAGGTCAGGAGGCCCGAGACCATCCTGGCTAACATGGGTGAAGAGCCAGTCTCTACTAAAAATACAAAAAAACTAACCGGCCCAGTGGTGAGCCGCAATAGTCCCAGCTGCTTGGGAGGCTGAAGCAGGAGAATGGCGTAAACCCGGGGAGGAACTTGCAGTGAGCTGAGATCCGGCCACTGCACTCCAGCCTGGGGCGACAGAGCCAGACTCAGTCTCAAAAAAAAAAAAAAAAAAAAACAGCGGGTCACGGTGGCTCAAGCCACCAATCCCAGCACTTTGGGAGGCTGAGGCAGGGTGGATCACGAGGTCAGGAGGTCAGAGACCATCCTGGCTAACATGGTGAAACCCGTCTACTAAAAATACAAAAACTAGCGGGCAGTGGGGCCCGGGCGCCCTATGGGGAGGGGCTGAGGCAGGAGAATGGTAAACTCGGGGCCCGAGGAGCCTGCTGTGAAGCGAGATCCGGCCACTGCACTCCAGCTTAGGCGACAGAGCGAGACTCTGTCTCAAAAAAAAAATACAAAAACTAGCGGGCAGTGTGAGCGCCTGTAGTCCCAGCTACTTGGGAGGCTGGGGCAGGGAAGAATGGCGTAAACCGGGAGGCAGAGGCTTGCAGTGAGCTGAGATCCGGCCACTGCACACTCCAGCCTGGGCAACAGAGGCGAGACTCCGTCTCAAAAAAAAATACAAACTTAGCGAGGCGTGGTGGCACATGCTTGTTAATCCCAGCTTCTTGGGAGGCTGAAGGCCCAGGGAGAATCTCTTGGGCCTGGGAGTGGAGGTTGCAGTGAGCTGAGATCGCGCCATTGCACTCCAGTTGAAGAACCTGATTTCTCTACATTCTTGTCACTACTTTTTTTTTGAGATGGGTGCTTGCTCTTGTCCCCCAGGCTGGAGTGCAATAGCGTCTCGGTTTGCCTGGCCTACCTCTGCCTCCCAGGTTCAGCGTTCTTGCCTCAGCCTCCCAAGTAATGGGATTACAGGCGCCTGCCTATGTTAACTAATTTTTGTATTTTTAGTAGAGACAGGGTTTCACCATGTTGGCCAGGCTGGTCTCGAACTCCTGACCTCAGGTGATCCGCCTGCCTCGGCCTCCCAAAGGGCTGGGATTACAGGGGCGAGCTACTGCGCCCGACCTACTACTTGTTATAGTCTGTCCTTTCCATGTCAGCCAGCCTAGTATGGGTGAAGTGGTATCTTGTGGTTCTGATTGGCATTTCCCTGATGGCTAATGATGTTGGTCATCTTTCCACGTGCGGATGCAGTCTGGTCCAGGCTGGAGTGCCCACACCCGTCTCTAAATGAATGTCCCTGAGGATGGGAGGTAAAGAGTTGTGGGCACTGATATTTTAGAGAGCGAGGTCTTCGTACTGGCCACCACCTCGAGAGGAACAAATTCCTTATTTACTTTCTTTTTTTTTTCTTTTTTTGAGATAGAGTCTTACTCTGTCACCCAGGCTAGAGTGCGGTGACATAATTTCAGCTCACTGCAACTTCCGCCTCCCAGGTTCAAGCGATTCTTCTGCCTCAGGCTCCCAAGTAGCTGGGATTACGGGCATGTGTCACCACGCCCAGCTAATTTTTTTGTATTTTTAGTAGAGCCTGGGTTTCGCCATGTTGGTCTGGAACTCCTGACTTTAGGTGACCCACCTGCCTTGGCCTCCCAAAGTGTTGAGATTACAGGCGTGAGCCTCCGTGCCTAGCCAATTCCCTTATTTCTAAAGGTTAGCAGGTTGGTTCACCTCTGAGGTATGGCCCACTTGACCTTAGAAGTGAGCTCGCTGCTAAGCTGGGTTGTGTTTGAGGGGGTGGGGTTTGGAGCTCTGTTGGGTGGTGACCTCAGTCCTGTTTACCCCTGCAGAAGAAAGACCCAGCCCAGTTCCTGCAGGTACATGGCCGAGCTTGCAAGGTGCACCTGGATTCTGCAGTCGCCCTGGCCGCTGAGAGCCCTGTTAATATGTAAGACTCATACGGGAGGCAGGGGAGTGTCTGTGACTGAAGACTGGGAGTCAGAACCGACCTGGGGTGGTGTAGAGTCTGGAGCAGAGACTGAAGTATGGACAGATGTTTGGGGACTCAGAGGCAGGGAAGGCGTGACCCACCTGTGAAGGTGATAGTCACAGGGTGTAAGAACAATGAGCAGGGGTTGGGGTGGAGGCCCCAGAGTAGCGGTCTTGGTTGGAGGACTTAGAAATGGGTGGAGCCAGGGCCAGAGGGCCCGAGGAAGCAGAGAGTAGGTTGCCAGACCAGGGCTGTCTCAGGGTGCCTGAGGCCTGCCCCTCAAATACCCGCTAGGACCTGGTTCAAGTTCCCCACTATTGCTTGGTTCTGAGAAATGGGGTCCTGGTGACGTTTCAGGTCCCAGGAGCCTGAATATGGATCCAGGGAGGCTTGCAGCGGAAGGGACTGAGAGCTGGGGGTTGAGGTGAGGGCCATGGCATGGGGACCAAAGCGGGCTGAGGGCCAGGCTTCCAAGCCTCAGCTGGCAGGGAGCAGGCGCTTTGTGTCCTGGGCAGTGTGGACGCTGAGGTTCTTGCTTTCCTGCTCCCCTCCCACTTCAGGATGCCCTGGCAGGGGGATACCAACAACATGATCGACCGATTCGATGTCCGTGCCCACCTGGACCACATCCCCGACTACACCCCCCCACTGCTCACCACCATGTAAGCCGCCTCCCAGAGGGCTGCCAGGCACAGTATCATACCCAGGAGCCCCTGTTCTTTTCCCAGCTTGCCTGTCACCTTCCTAGGAGCCCCTCCTATTTGGTACCGCCCTGAGCCTGAGGGGGATGCCCCATTTCCCTTCCTGCTGGCTTGGGGTGGGATCCACCCCTTCCCTCTGATTTCAAGGTCTCGCCCTCCCCTAAAGCTCCCCAGAACAGGAGTCGGACGAACGGAAGTGTAACTACGAGCGCTACCGAGGCCTGGTGCAGAACGACTTTGCCGGCAGTGAGTGATCTGCAGGGGGACGAGGGGCTTGGGGTTTGGGGGCCCTGGAGCCTGGAAGACATAAATAAGTTTAGGAAGAAAAGTTTTATCCACATACTTTCTACTAAAGGGTCTTGGGTTCCGGCTCCAGCTCTACGATAGACTCACTTTGCCTGCATCTCTTTCCCCTTCAGGGCCTCTGTCTCTGGATTTGGTGTAGGGGATGTCTGCCGAATTGGTTGTTCCCAGCAGGGTCACATCCATATACCATGCCTTCTGACTCTGTGGTCCTTTTTTCTTTAAAGAGTAGAGAAAATAGCAAGAATATGTTTTTATTTTTATTTTTAAATTTTTAAAATTTTTATTTATTTATTTATTAGAGGCGGAGTTTCATTCTTGTTGCCCAGGCTAGAGTGCAGTGGTACGATCTCGGCTCACTGCAGCCTCTGCCTCCTGGGTTCAAGTGATTATCCTGCCTCAGCCTCCTAAGTAACTGGGATCACAAGTGCCTGCCATCACCCCCAGCTAATTTTTTGTAGTTTTAGTAGAGACAGGGTTTCACCATCTTGGCCAGGCTGGTCTTGAACTCCTGACTGTGTGGTCCACCTACCACGGCCTCCCAAAGTGCTGGGATTACAGGCGTGAGCCACCGCGCCTGGCCATCACCCCGTTTTACAGACAAGGATGTCGAGGGGGAACACCCTGTCCAAGGACCTGGGATTCTCCACGTGTCCTTAACCGCTGCTCTCTGCTGATGGACAGCTCTTAACTCACCTACCAAGAATTAGAGATTCCCTTTCTTGGGGTTCCCTATGGAGTTAAGGGAAGGATGGAGTTCTCTGCTGGGTTTGTGCCTTACTACCTGGTGGGTCCTCAGTTTCCTTTTCGAGAAGCGTGGTGGTGATGATTTTGTCGCATGGGGTGGTTGTGAGAGTTGAGTGAGGTGATGTGTATAAAACCCCAGCACTGAACCTGGCACAGTCAGCCCTCCATGTGGGTCTGCTGGTCTGGTATTTGTTTATTTCTAAGATAGATGCTTTTTTGATTTTCTTTTTTTTTTTGAGACGGAGTCTCGCTCTGTCGCCCAGGCTGGAATGCAGTGGCCGGATCTCAGCTCACTGCAAGCTCCGCCTCCCGGGCTTACGCCATTCTCCTGCCTCAGCCTCCCGGGTAGCTGGGACTACAGGCGCCGCCACCTCGCCCGGCTAGTTTTTTGTATTTTTTTAGTAGAGACGGGGTTTCACCGTGTTAGCCAGGATGGTCTCGATCTCCTGACCTCGTGATCCGCCCGTCTCGGCCTCCCAAAGTGCTGGGATTACAGGCTTGAGCCACCGCGCCCGGCCGCTTTTTTGATTTTCTAAAATCAGAGGCTGCCAAAATTCCAGTGATCACCGAGGCCTTAGAATCAGGGACATGTGGTATAATGGATACTGTTTTTGCCATCATTCCAGGCCACATAGATTCCTGGTGGTAGAGCCAGGGTTCCCTTAGTTTTGCCTCACTCTGCATTTATTCATTCACTTCCACAAACAGTCACTGAGCACATGCGGTGTGGCAGGTGCTGCTCTGGGATCAGTGGCATGGTAGGGGAGAGGGCAGCAGTTCTATACTCATGTCAGTGACGCCAGTTGCAAACCAAGATAATGTGACAGACAGTGCACCATTCTCTGAGAAAAATAGGACAGAAGTCCTGGACCAAGGCTGGGGTCAGTGATGTATGGATAGAGGCTCCCTAGGAGGCACGGGTAGGCCACAGGATTCCAGGCCAAGAGCAGCCTGTGCAAAACCCTGTGTCAGCCAGGACTATGGGCACACTGGAGGGGCAAAGAGAAGGCCCGTGTGACCGGAGCAGGGAGAGCGAGGGAGCTTGTGCAAGGCAGGGTCAGTGGGGCCCCTCCTGGGCTTTGGAGACAACAAGTAGAAATGGAGTATCTGCCGGGCGCGGTGGCTCAAGCCTGTAATCCCAGCACTTTGGGAGGCCGAGGCGGGCGGATCACGAGGTCAGGAGATCGAGACCATCCTGGCTAACATGGTGAAACCCCGTCTCTACTAAAAATACAAAAAACTAGCCGGGCGTGGTGGCGGGCGCCTGTAGTCCCAGCTACTCGGAGGCTGAGGCAGGAGAATGGCCTGAACCTGGGAGGCGGAGCTTGCAGTGAGCCGAGATCGCGCCACTGCACTCCAGCCTGGGTGACACAGCGCGAGACTCCGTCTCAAAAAAAAAAAAAAAAAAAAAAATGGAGTATCTGCTAGAGCAAGGAAGGGCCGTGCTACATCCCCTTCTGGCCCGCCAGCCCACCCACCTCTTGTTCCAGATAGAAAAACTCAGGCCAGCCGGGCACAGTGACTCATACCTCTAATTCCAGCACTTTGGGAGGTCGAGGTGGTGGATCACCTGAGGTTGGGAGTTCGAGACCAGCCTGACCAACATGGAGAAACCCTATCTATACTAAAAATACAAAATTAGCTGGGTGTGGTGGCACATGCCTGTAATCCCAGCTACTTGGGAGGCTGAGGCAGGAGAATCGCTTGAACCCGGAAGGCGGAGGTTGCGGTGAGCAAGATCGCACCATTGCACTCCAGCCTGGGCTACAAGAACGAAACTCCATCTCAAAAAAAATACAGACAAAACTGAGGCCCAGGGAGGGAAGGAAGGAAGGGGACTCACCACCCACGGTCCCACAGCAAGTCAGGCACACGTGTCTCACTGCAGGGAAGATCAGGAAGGCTCTGGTACATTGTTGAGTCCTCTAAGCTGGGTGTTAAAACGAGTCACGGAGAGGCTTGCAGTGGAGTGACCTGTGCAGTCAGTGGCGTGTGGCGCTCAGGAGCAGGTTTTGGTTCTGAAGGGTCCAGCCAGAGGCCTCCAGAAACAATTAGAATGGTGGTAGAGTGTCCAAGTACCAGGCTAGGCACTCACTCTGCCTGTGGTCCCATTTTACGGAAAAGGAAACCGAGGCACAGATGTGCTGTCACTTGACCAAGGTCGTGTGTCCAGTGAGTGGTGTGTCCAAGGCTCTGCTGCAGTTGCTTGTGTCCCACCAGACACAGTTTGATTATCTGGAAGTGGCGATTGCCCCAAGGTGCACTGGGGTTGCACCTGTCTTCCTGCTTCACCGCACTCTGATGTTCTCGCACTGAATTCCTAGTGTCCCCAACCCACTCTGACCCGGAGTCTTTTGTTTGCTGCAGTCTCAGAGGAGCAGTGCCTGTACCAGATCTACATTGACGAGTTGTACGGAGGCCTCCAGAGACCCAGTGAAGATGAGAAGAAGAAGTGAGTTGGGGTCTGGGGTGCAGGGGGTTGAGGAGGCAGGAGGGCTGGGAGCCCCAGGCAGGCATGGCCTCTTCCATCCTGTCCACCAGGGTCTCCCCAGAACCAAGGATGGTGTTCAGCACACAGTCAGTGCTCACTTAATAACTGTGTAGAGGAAGAAGCCCTGTCAGGGTACCAGGGCTTGCCGACGGCTCTGCGTTGCATTTTCAGCTTGGGGAGTGGTGGGAGGTGCAGTCCCTGTGGTCAGACAGCCCTGGGTTTGAGTCCTGGCTGTGAGACCCTGAGTGGGAATTCTCTGAGCCTTGCTGTGCTTCCCTGTAAAATGGGGCTGGCAGGAGGCCCCGCTGCCTGGAGCTGGGAGGCATGCAGGAGACAGAGCTTGTGAAGTACCTGTCCTAGCACCTGCCGTGTAGTGAGCTTGCAATCAGCCCTCACTGATGTCACTCTGGAGAGAGGCTTCTCAAAGCTGCGTCCCTCAAGGAGTGGCTGGGGAGACCCGGGCCTTATCCTGGAGCAGCTGCCTCTGAGGAGCAGCGGCCAGGCAGTCTCACTTCTCTCTTCTCCACCTCGGTCTGATGAGCACAGGCCCCTACCCTCACACATGCCATTCCCTCTGCAGGGCTTAGCTCTTCTCCAGGCCAGCTGCTGTTGCCCCGGTGCACGGTAGACTGGAGCCCTGGCTCGGGACTGGGCGGCTCCCTCAGTGACACCTTCCCTCTTGCTCCCCCTGACTGCTTGCCGCCTTCCTCCACTGGGAGGGGTCCCATGGGACTGTCCTGGATACTTCTTGGAGACTTCAGCCCTCGTCCAAGGCCCCAGCCTCAGGGTCCTGCTCAGGCCCCTCAGGCACTGCTCTGTTCAGGGCAAAGCTGGGGCACCTGACTGCTCAGGAGGACTCTGGGCTGTGGCCTCGTGCGACTTACGGTCTAGGCGGGAGACAGACCTTCCCCAACAGAGATGACCCAAGGAAGGCAGGGCTGGGGAGCTCAGGACAGTGCCGACCCACCCTAGGTGCCAGTCAAGGACTTCTTGGCAGGTGGGGCCCTGGAGCTGAGATGTGGAGGAAGAGGGAGGAGCTGGGTGTGGGCAGGAGCAGAGGGACCTAGGCCGAGGGACAGCCTGAGGGGAGGGGGCCGTGGCACTCGAGAAGCTGGTGTGTGGGGCCAGCCTGGGGCCCTCCTCTCCACCAGGCGTGGCCCTGGCTCAGCGGCTCCCCTTTCCCAGGCTGGCAGAGAAGAAGGCTTCCATCGGTTATACCTATGAGGACAGCACGGTGGCTGAGGTGGAGAAGGCGGCAGAAAAGCCAGAGGAGGAGGAGTCAGCAGCCGAGGAGGAGAGCAACTCGGATGAAGATGAGGTCATCCCCGACATCGGTGGGGTCCCCTCTCTGCCCTCCCCACCCACAGTCCCTGGGCATCGTTTCTGTGTCTCGTCCCTCACCCTCTGTGGGGCACCCCGTGCTTACGAGCTGTGTCGCTCTCCCTCCCCCGCCCCAGGGCACGCCAGCCTCCTGCCACCCCTGTCTCACTCATCTCTCATTTCTAGGGTGCTGTTTCTATGATCTTTTCCCCTCCTAGGTGTTGGCTCCATTCTTCTCCACTTGGGCCGGCCTCTCTGTGCCTCTGCCCCTCTCCCCTGCTCTCTTCCCTCCTCTGGAAAACAAGTGTTCATCCTCTTAACAGAGCCAGCCCCCATCCTCCAGGCATCTGTTCACCCTCCCCCTCTCTGCCATTCACCTCCCCCTCTGGATTCCCACTGATCAAACCACCCCCAAGTCTCTCCGCTTTACTCATCCTGGCTCTCACTCCAGCAGCCGGCTCTTTTTATTTTTCTACTTATTATTTATTTTTTTGGGATGGAGTTCTGCTCTGTCACCCCGGCTGGAGTGCAGTGGTGTGTTCTTGGCTCACTGTGACCTCCACCTCCTGGGTTCAAGCGATTCTCCTGCCTCAGCTTCCCAAGTAGTTGGGACTACAGGCACATGCCACCATGCCCAGCTAATTTTTGTACTTTTAGTAGAGACAGGGTTTCGCTACATTGGTCAGGCTGGTCTTGAACTCCTGACCTCATGATCCACTTGCCTCGGCCACCCAAAGTGCTGAGATTACAGGCATGAGCCACTGTGCTCAGACTAGCAGCTGGCTCTTTATTCACACTCTGTAGAGCCACACATTGACCTCTGCCCAGCCCTCCTTCCGCTGGCTCATCACACGCCCTGCTTCCAAACACCTGTGACCCGTACCCTGCCTGCCACCCACCATGATCTTCAGCCGCCATCTGTCTGACCCTATTCAGTCCTCCCTCCCACGTCAACCCCGCCACACGTCTCATCCATTCCTCCCTCCCTCCATCCACCCATCCCTCCTTCCTTCCTTCCCTGCCTCTATTCCATTCATCCCTCCATCCCTCCTGCCCTCCATCCATCCCTGCATCCCTTCATCCGTCCCTCCACCCATTCATCCATCTCTCCCTTCTTCTTTCCCTCCCTCCGTTCATCTGCCCCTTCCAAGCCCCGTCCCCCAGCTGCCTCTGTCCACCGTGTGTTGTGCTCACCTCTGGCCAAGCCCTGTGCGAGCTTGGGGATGCCAAGATGAGCCATACTTGATGCCATCCCTTCCTGAAGAGTGCTTCAGTCTGGCAGGCGCCCCATCACCCCCACCTCCTGGAGCACTGCCCCTTCTCCCCTGTCCTCTCGCTCGGCCGTGGCTCCTGACAGCCTTTCTCTTGGTGCAGACGTGGAGGTGGACGTGGATGAACTGAACCAGGAGCAGGTGGCAGATCTCAACAAACAGGCCACGACTTATGGCATGGCCGACGGCGACTTCGTCAGGTGAGGCCTGCCTGCTAACACTCCTCCCCATTCTATTGGCCCCACCCTGGCATCTCACTGTTACTCCCGATACTGATGACAGCCATCCTGTTTGTGAGCATTTGTGTGCCTGACCCTGGGCCCAGGACTTTACACATGCAGGTCCCTGAGCCTATGGTGGTCGTGGCCCCATTTCATCTGTGCAGGAACAGGCTGCACCCAAATCACCCAGCCTGCCCTACTTAGTGTGACCTGGGGCGAATCTGACTCTTTGAAGCTCAGGGGATTCCTAGGCTGGGGGACAGCACCCTCTAGTGGAGAGGCCTCATTCCCTGGTCATTTATTCTGGCAGTTGCTGGTTGGACCTCTACCCTGAGCCATACCCCCTGCTGAGCTCATAAGACCACACAGAATTGTCCCAGCTCACTGGGCAGTGAACCCGAAGCAGAGCCTGAGCATGGCACCCTCTGCCCAGAGCCCTTTGTGGCTCCCACCTTCCTCAGGCACATCCAGTGTCCTCACCATGGCTGAAAGGTCTTACCCATCTGGTCCTCTTGACTGCCCCCATCCCCCCTGCCCAGCCTCCATGGCCTCCTTGCTCCTCAAGTGCAGAGGCCTGGCCCAGGACCTGGGCCACTCTGCTGTTCGCTTCGGGCGTCTGCAGCTTGCTCCCCCAGGTTTCTCTCTAGATACCCCGTTCTGTGTGGCTTCCGTGAGCTTCCTCTTGAAAAATGCAGCTTCCTCTGCCTTTGCTCTAACATCTAATGGACCATGTGTTTTATTCCCTTGCTCATTGTCTTCTCCCCTAGAATGTAAGCCCGTGCAGGTGAGGATTTCTGGTTTTTTTAGTGCTGAGTTCTTGATGCCTAAGATAGGACCTGGCACACAGAGGGTGCTTAATAAGTGGCACTGAATGAAAGACACCTCAGGCTGGTGTGGGGTGACTCGAGTCCCTCACTTTCTCTGATGACTCAGCCTGTGTCCTCCTTGTCCTGTGGCGTGCCCCCTCCTCCACCCTAATTCTCACCCCCCTCTATAGGATGCTCCGGAAAGATAAAGAGGAGGCAGAGGCCATCAAGCACGCCAAGGCCCTTGAGGAGGAAAAGGCCATGTACTCGGTGAGGTCTGGGCTAGAGTGGAAGGCGACAGGGTTGTGTCATAGGGAGGGCACCCCGTCACCAGTCTGGCACCCACCCTACTCCAGGGACGCCGCTCTCGACGCCAGCGGAGAGAGTTTCGGGAGAAGCGGCTGAGGGGTCGCAAGATCAGCCCACCCAGGTAGGGCTTCTCCCTGAACCCCCACCCTGCTGGCATCTGGGGGAGGGGAGCGGGGGCTTAGGGCCTGAGAAGGCTCTTTGGAGGCAGGCATTTGACTTGAGGAAAGAGTCTTTCTAGTGGGGCGATGCATGGCCTGCGTGAAGGTTTAGAGGTAGGAACGGCCTTGAGGGCCATGCGGACTCCTTTCCTTGCCAGCCGCTCCCCTCACCCTGCTGGACTGGGGGCCCTTGCCAGACTCCCAGGAGCCCATGCACAGGCGGCATGAGGCTGTCACCAGGGCGGCGGAGGAATAGAGGGCACAGGCTTTGCCCTGGACTCTCACTCAGTTCTGCTGCTTGGCTGTTTCCTGTGTTGGAGTTTGGACAAGTGACTTCCTGAACCCTCTGAGCTTCAGTTTCTTCCTTTGGAAAATGAAGCATTATCACCTACCATGAGAGAGGGCTGGGGCAGTCCCCACAGGGAGGTCTTGGGACAGGTTTGGATGAGGCAGTCTGGCTTGGAGCAGAGAGCCCAGCCTGGGTCAGGAGGCCTTGAGGAGAGGCCCGGTGCAAACCCATGCCTCTTTTTGCCACATCTCTTAAAGGAGAGTGATTGAGAGTTCCTGTAAGGCTTAAACGACTTGTAGGTTCAGGGGTTGGTGTGCGAAACATTCCTTAAAGAATAGCACCAGTTGTCACTGCTGTCAGTGGTGGCACAGAGGCACATAGAGGGTAGTGCAGGAAAGCCCAGGCTAGGTGGCTGTAGGGCCTGGGTGTGGATCCCCGTTTCCTCCTTTATGAGCTGCATGATGCTGGACAAGTGACGTCACCTCTCTGGGCTTCAGTTTCCTCAGCTGTGATAGTCTTTCTCTTCTGTTTTTTTCCAGAGACAGGGTCTTGTTCCATCACCCAGGCTGGAGTGCAGTGGTACAATCACGACTTACTGCAGCCTCAAATTCCTAGGCTCAGGCGAGCCTCCTACCTCAGTCTCCTTAGTAGCTGAGATTACTGGCATGTATCACCACTCCCAGCTAATTAAAATAAAATATGCTTTGTAGAGATGGGGTCTTGCTATGTTGCCCAGGCTGGTCTCAAACTCCTGGGTTCAAGTGATCCTCCCACTTCAGCCTCTCAAAGTGCTGGGATTACAGGTGTGAGCCACTGCATCCAGCCTATTTTTATCTTACCATCATCATCATTAGTAAACCCAGACCCAGTGAGAGCCAGAAACGAGGATTGGGAGGAGGGATACTTTCATTCTAGGGTCAGGAGGCCAAGCAGAACCAGGGTTGCTGAAGTCCAAGTTCCTCAGAGTCATCATGGGTCTAGGACATTGTGGGGTGGGGCCTAAGTTCATGCTTTGGACAAATCTGAGGTGGGGGTGGGTGGAGGAATCAAGGGAAGGCCCCCAACCTGGTCAGCAGCCCCCTTACTGTGCCAGGTGCCTAGCTTTGGGTCCTCAGGTTGGGGGACTTATCCCAAATTCATGGCCACTGAGATCTTAAGCCCGAACTTGTCCCACCCCATTCTTCTCTCTAGCTATGCCCGCCGAGACAGCCCCACCTATGACCCCTATAAGCGGTAAGTTCCTCCGGAGGACCAGGGAGTAGCAGACAGGGAGCTCCCTGATGGGGACAGGGGCGCTGAGGAGGGAATGGGAGGTTCACCCTACTAGGCCACCCCAAGACCACAGACTGCATGATATGTTCTGGGTCTAAATCATTTTTGTGTTTTCCAGATCACTGTCTTGTTTTCCCAGTTTTAAATAAAATTTTGCTTTTTTTTTTTTTTTTTTTGAGATGGAGTCTCGCTCTGTCACCCAGGCTGGAGTGCAGTGGCCCGATCTCGACTCACTGCAAGCTCCGCCTCCCGGGTTCACACCATTCTCTGGGACTACAGGTGCCCGCCACCAGGCCCAGCTAATTTTTTGTACTTTTAGTAGAGACGGGGTTTCACCGTGTTGTTAGCCAGGATGGTCTCGATCTCCTGACCTCGTGATCTGCCCGCCTCGGCCTCCCAAAGTACTGGGATTACAGGAGCCCATACCACACAAAATTTCTTTTTATATTTTAGCTTTTATTTTATTTTTCTGATTTATTTATTTATTTGTTTTTAAATTTTTTTTTTTTTTTGAGACGGAGTCTCACTGTGTCGCCTAGGCTGGAGTGCAGTGGCCGGATCTCAGCTCTCACTGCAGCCTGCCTCCGGTTCACTTTACCCCTGCCTCAGCCTCCCGAGTAGCTGGGACTACATACCACCGGGCTAGTTTTTGTATTTTAGTAGAGACTGGTTTCACCTGCAGCAGCCAGGATGGTCTCGGGACTCCTGACCTCGATCCGGGCCTGCCTCGGCCTCCCAAAGTGTTGGGATTTATAGGTTTGAGCCATCACACCGCCACTTTTTTTTTTTTGAGACGAGTCTTGCTCTTGTCACCCAGGCTAGAGTGATAAGTCGGCTCACTGTAAGCTCCACCTCCCAGGTTTACCCATTCTCCTGCCTCAGCCTCCCAAGTAGTTGGGACTACAGGCCTGCCACCTCGCCTCGCTAGTTTTTTTGTATTTTTTAGTAGAGATGGGGTTTCACCGTGTTAGCCAGGGTGGTCTTGATCTCCTGACCTCGTGATCCGCCCGTCTCGGCCTCCCAAAGTGCTGGGATTACAGGCTTGAGCCACCGTGCCCGGCCCTATTTTTCTGATTTAAATACAACGCAGTCTTATGGTAAAAAATGATCAAATATGGCAAAACAGTGTGACTGAGAAATCAAGTCACTTTAATCTCAATTTCCAGAAGTGGCCAGTGGGAAATAACGGGCACTCAGTAGCACCGCTGGGCACAGGTGCTTGTCTCGTGGGTGAAAGAGTGATTGGAGCAGGGATTTTGAGAGGGACCAAGCTCAGTGTGATCCCAGTCCCCCTCATCCAAGCTCTATAGCTCTCTGAAGCCCAGTTCCGTCTTTGGAATGGGGGTGGGAATGGGATCTTCCTCATGGGGCTGTGGGTCGAGATTAGATAAGGTGTGAATGGCTTCTGGGGAAATAAAAGGTGTAGGTTAGTGCTCCATACATGGGAGTGTTGGATATCAGGTACCTTCTTTTTATTTTTAAAATTTTATGTATTAAAAAACTTTTTTTGTTCTTAAAAAAAATTGAGATAGGGTCTGACCAGGCTGGTTTTGAACTCCTGGTCTCAAGCAGTCCTCCCACCTGGGCTTCCCAAAGTGCTGGGATTACAGGCATGAGCCACCACACCTGGCCACTTTTTTTATTTTACTAAAATGGAATTGCACCACACTCAGTGTTTTAGAACTCGCTTTTTCCTCCCAGATTATCCATGTTTCTTTTGAGTAAAACTTTTCTGTGTTTTGTGCAGAGATCTGCTTATCTTTTTTTTTGAGGGGGGACGGAGTCTCGCTGTGTTGCCCAGGCTGGTGGGCAGTAGTGTGATCTGGACTCACTGCAACCTCTGCCTCCCAGGTTCAAGCAGTTATCGTGCCCTCAGCCTCCTGAGTAGCTGGAATTACAGGTGCGTGCCACCATGCCCGGCTAATTTTTTTGTGTTTTTTGTAGAGACGGGGTTTCACCTTGTTGGCCGGGCTGGTCTCAAACTCCTGGTCTCAAGTGATCCGCCTGCCTGGGCCTCCGAGAATGCTGGGATTACAGGTGTGAGCCACCACGCCCGGCCTGCTCATCCATTTTTCATAGCCACATAAAATCAGAGCAGTTGTCTGTCATTGTCCTTCCTGGTTATTTAGCAAAGGCTGCATGGTTGTGAGTCAAGTCCTTGTCCAGAGCTGGGTCTTCAGTGCCCTCCAGGCTCCATCCACCCGCCTGGCTTCCCGGGTCGCTCTGGCCCGCGCTGGCGCTGCTGTTGCTCTGCTGTGTGTGCTGTTCCCGGAGAGGCTCCGGGAACCTGGACTAGTGAGCCTCCTCCTCCCTACCCGTAGGTCACCGTCAGAGTCCAGCTCGGAGTCCCGCTCCCGCTCCCGCTCCCCGACCCCGGGCCGCGAGGAGAAGATCACGTTCATCACCAGTTTTGGAGGCAGCGATGAGGAGGCAGCCGCAGCTGCTGCTGCCGCAGCCGCATCAGGGGTCGCCACAGGGAAGCCCCCCGCACCTCCCCAGCCTGGCGGCCCCGCCCCAGGACGTAATGCCAGCGCCCGGTCGGTAACGCTCACGCCGCCCGCCCTACGCCCCGGTCACCATGGGGGGGACCCGGGGCAGAGGGGGGCCGCGGCTCAGGCCTGCGCTGACCGGCCCTCCGTGCCCCGCCTGCAGCCGCCGCTCCTCCTCCTCCTCCTCCTCCTCTTCCGCCTCGAGGACCTCCAGCTCCCGCTCCAGCTCTCGCTCCAGCTCCCGCTCACGCCGTGGCGGGGGCTACTACCGTTCCGGCCGCCACGCGCGCTCCCGGTCCCGCTCCTGGTCCCGCTCCCGTTCCCGCTCCCGGCGCTACTCCCGGTCCCGTAGCCGTGGCCGCCGGCACTCAGGTGGGGGCTCCCGAGACGGACACCGCTACTCCCGCTCGCCCGCCCGGCGTGGTGGTTACGGGCCCCGGCGCAGAAGCAGGTATGTGCGGCTGGGCGTGGGCGGGAGAGGCTGGGGGGCGCGGGCTTCGAACTTGGGGAGAAGGTGCTCAGAGGGAGGAAACCTGGCCACCTGGCTCAGAGAACACCCCATCTGAGGTGACAGGCACAGGCCACTGCTCTTCGGCAGGAAGCCCTTGGTTGGAAAGGGCAAGGCATGGGTGTTTGCGTACGCATCGTGGTGGCAGTGGAGGTGGAGCCCAGCCCGTTTTCCACAGCAGGGTGTAGAGAGGAGACTGCATCTCTCTCTCTCCTCAGGAGACTGTCTTTGCTGTCAGGGGTTCCAGGTCGAGGGGAATAGAAGCGCATGGACGCTCCAGGGTATTCTGTAGCTTGAAGGGACGGGTCCCGGTCTTGAGGGCTGGGAAACCCCTTGGTGGGGGTGCGTTCCTGTGTGGCCAGGAGCGGGTGGGGAAGCGGGTGGAAAAAATCAAGACAGCTCATTGGCCTGGCGCGGTGGCTCACACCTGTAATCCCAGCACTTTGGGAGGCTGAGGCAGACAGATCTCCTGAGCTCAGGAGTTCGAGACCACCCTGGGCAACATGGTGAAAACCCGTCTCTACTAAAATAGAAAAAATTAGGCCAGGCGCGGTGTTTCACGCCTGTAATCCCAGAACTTTGAACCCAGGAAGCAGAGGTTGCAATGAGCTGAGATCGTGCTACTGCACTTCAGCCTGGTGACAGAGCGAGACTCCGTCTCAAAAAAAAAAAAAAAAAAATAGCTGGGCATGGTGGCGTGCGCCTGTAGTCCCAGCTATGTAGGAGGCTGAGGCACAAGAATTGCTTGAACCCCGCAAGCGGAGGTTGCAGTGAGCTAAGATTGTGCCACTGCACCCCAACTTGGGCTACAGAATGAGACTGCGTCTCAAGGCAAAAAAAAAGACATTTCATTTTGGAGAACACACGATGAGAGAGGCCAGCTCTAGGGATGGTTTAGAAAATAAAAGTCACCTGGAGACTGGTCCACCCCCTTCCGGTCTCCTTGCCTGTTGGGGTCAGGACTGCTCTTGGAAGGGCAGCGACGCTGGGTCGGTGGGAGCATAGCCTGCAGGGCACCTGCCCAAGTGTAGAGTCCCTGGGCCTCTGCTTCTGTAAAATTGCAATAATAGCATCCGCTTCTCTGGGCTGTTAGAGGTGTAACAGGTAAACCCATGTAAGGTGTTTAGGACAGGGCTGGTGCTGTCTAAGTGCCGTTAATATCGTCAGCATCATTACTTGCATTATTGTAGCACTGATCACCATGTCAGCTGCCTGTAGGGTCTGGCAGGTAAAGTAGAGGGGCCAGGTAGAGATCCTGCTGACCTGGCAAGCACGTGTTCCCTCCAGTGGGGGCGTTGACCGCTCAGCAGCAGGTCTAGTGTCACCTAGTCTTTCTAGTTCTCAGGAGAAGTTGAGGGTCTGGATTTTTAGAGGATAGCTCTTATTTTCTTTCCTTTGTTTTGAGACAGAGTCTTGCTGTGTCACCCAGGCTGGAGTGCAGTGGCGCGATCTCGGCTCACTGCAACCTCCACCTCTTGGGTTCAAGTGATTCTCCTGCCGCAGCCTCCCAAGTAGCTGGAATTACAGGCGCACACCACCACGCCCGGCTAATTTTTGTATTTCTAGTAGAGACTGGGTTTCACTATGTTGGCCGGGCTGGTCTTGAACTCCTGACCTTGTGATCCACCCACCTTGGCCTCCCAAAGTGCTGGGATTACAGGCGTGAGCCACCGCTCCTGGCCCTTGTTTTCTTAATAATGACAACAAATTTTAATTTTATAAAAATTTCATTCAAAAATTAGCCGGGCATGGTGGTGCACGTCTGTAATCTCAGCTACTCGGGAGGCTGAGGCAGGAAAATTGCTTGAACCCAGGAGGCAGAAGTTGCGGTGAGCCGAGCTGTTGCACCACTGCACTCTAGCCTGGGTGACAGACTCCATCTCAAAAAAAAAAAAAAAAAGAGAGCCCAAGCAGAGTTAGTGTGTGGCCCAGAATTGGCTTCCGGGTCATATATTCCTTGTAGCTTACCCAGAGCAATGACAGGAGAAAGACTTGGAGGGCAGGTGGGACCTGGGCACATCTTGCATGCCAGCCTGAGAGTGTCCGGAGCAGGGAGAGGATGGGGTTCCACATCCCCAGATTGGAACTTGTGGGTCTGTGCTGAGAATGGTGGAGGACAAGGGATGGTCCCCACTGCTGTCAAGACCCTGGACACAAGCAGGGTGAGGAGGTGGGTGAGGGTGTAGATGAGGTCACCGTGGAACACCATTGTGCCTGAGCTGGACACGGCTCATAAAGGGGGAGCCAGCCATCCCTCCCAGAGCTCCCCTCCCGAGAAGTTGGCAAGTGGGTATCTAGTGAGGGAGAGGTGACACGGGCCAGGCAGGGCTCATGATGGCAGGACTGCCCTTAGGCTGAGTGTATCTAGAACGCCATCTCTGTAGCCAGAGGGAGGCCAGAGTGCCGCTTCGGGACATTTCTGAGAGAGAGTAGCAGGAGAGGAGAGTCAAGCCCGTCACCCTGGGCCTTGCAGGAAGGAGGACTGTGGATCTGAAGCCAGGGTGGGGTGCGGTTGGGGTCCCTGGAGCCTCACAGTCCTCCCGCCCTGCTGCATCCCCAGGAGCCGCTCCCACTCAGGGGACCGCTACAGGCGGGGTGGCCGGGGCCTCAGGCACCACAGCAGTAGCCGCAGCCGCAGCAGCTGGTCCCTCAGTCCGTCCCGCAGTCGCAGCCTGACTCACAGCCGCAGCCACAGCCCCAGCCCCAGCCAGAGCCGTAGCCGCAGCCGCAGCCGCAGCCGCAGCCAGAGCCCCTCGCCATCACCCGCAAGAGAGAAGCTGACCAGGCCGGCCGCGTCCCCTGCTGTGGGCGAGAAGCTGAAAAAGTGAGCAGGGCGGGTCTGGAGGAAGAGGGCTGCCAACCTCAGGTGGGGAGGGCGAACGTCACTGTTTTCTTTTTGGGGAAACAGCCCTACCCCAGGAGGTCCGGGGGCCGGGGTATGGCCCTGGCCTGGGAGGGTGGATTTCAGGGGGACACAGCCCTGGCCTGGGGGGTCTGAGGAGGACACACCAAATCCTAGAGGATCTGCACAGTCAGAACCTTGTCCTTGATGAGGGTCAGAAGGGAACAGGGCCCAGTCTTACAGGTTCTGTGGGGTCTGAGAGGGACATGGTTGCACCCTGGGGCCTCAGAAGGCCCATGCCTTGGCCACCTGATCTGAGGGCAGTGCTGAGGCTGGGGTCAGAGGTGGCAGCTGTCCTTTCCCCCTCCCAACCATGTCCTCTGGCCCTGCCCCCACCCAGGACCGAACCTGCCGCTGGTAAAGAGACAGGAGCTGCCAAAGTCAGTAAGAATTTGGAACTCGCCCGTCTAATTCCCGTCAGCAGCAGTGCCCAAGAGCTGGGCCTGGTGGGCCTGCAGGGGGGCCCGGGTGGGCTGGGAGATCCAGCCCCAGGGACTGGGAGGGGAGCGGGGGAAGGGTCTGCCCCCATGAGAACCATATCCCTCTTCCCTCCTCACTGTACACTGGGGCTCCATCTGTCACTGAGCCTCTGGGAGCTTCAGGGCTGTCCACAGCCTGCCCCTCCTCCCCACGTCGTTCCCCCCCCCCCCCCGCCCCAAAAGCCCCAGGCTCTTGGCTGAGGTGGGTTGTGGGAGCTCTGGGACACCCACCCCCTCTCCCACCTCTTCTCCCCCCTCCCCAGCCCAAGCTGACGCCTCAGGAGAAGCTGAAACTGAGGATGCAGAAGGCGCTGAACAGGCAGTGTATGTTCTGCCCCGTCCCTCCAGGGTTTCACAGCTCTTCCCCTTGGCAGTGGGAGCAAGGAGACCCAGCACTACCTCGGGAGGCCTGGCCCTTCCCTGGAGAGTCTGCGCAGGCGCGGAGGTGCTCTGGGGGAGGAGTGGGTTTGCATCAGTTACGCTGCCGCTATGCTGAGGCCTTTGCAGTCAGGTTGACCTGTCTGAGCTCAGCTTCCTCGTTTTAGAGAGTGGGGCTCTTGCCGGGCGCGGTGGGCTCACGCCTATAATCCCAGTACTTTGGGAGGCCGAGGTGGGTGGATCACGAAGTCAGGAGATCGAGACCATCCTGGCTAACACGGTGAAACCCTGTCTCTACTAAAAATACAAAAAATTAGCCAGGCATGGTGGCGGGCTCCTGTAATCCCAGCTACTGGGGAGGCTGAGGCAGGAAAATGGTGTGAACCCAGGAGGCGGAGCTTGCAGTGACCTGAGATCGCAGCCTGGGCGACAGAGGGAGAGTCCATCTCAAAAAAAAAAAAAAGAGAGCGGGGCTCTTAAGGGCACCCCTCAGCCACCGTGTATCTTCCTCCCTACAGTCAAGGCGGATAAGAAGGCGGCACAGGAGAAGATGATCCAGCAGGAGCATGAGCGGCAGGTGAAGTGGGGAAGGGAGGGCTGGGGTGGTGGGTGGGTGCTGGCCTGGCCACGTCCTCATAGCCCTGTCTGCTGCAGGAGCGGGAAGACGAGCTTCGAGCCATGGCCCGCAAGATCCGGATGAAGTAAGACCTTGCCCCTCCCTGTCCCATAGCCACACCTCCTGCTCCTGGGCTTCCTGGCCTTCCCACCACGGGCTCTTGGCTCGAGCCCTGCCCAGCTCCCTGTGGGTGGATGAAAGGCAGAGCCCTGCCTGGCCCTCAGGGCTGTGCCCCACCGCTTCTCTCCTCCTGAATTTCCTCCCTCCATTTCGGCCTGCCTCCCCCCACCGCAACCTCGTCCCAGCTCTTCCAGCCTCCAAGTGCCAGTCACCTTTGCTGTTCTGTTGGCCTGGCAAGCTGTTCCTGATACCCCTTACCCATCCACCCACTGCCATGGGTCTTTCTCCTGTCCCAGCCTGTTTGTTCATCTCCTAAGTGGAGACAGAGTCATTGTCCCACCTCACAGGCTGTTGGGGGGATTTGACAAGATCAAGGCCAGGCACGGAGAAGGCACCCAGTAGATGTAGCCATTGGGTTGCCAAGCCTGGCCACTGTGACGGAGACCATTTCAACCCTCAGTGTGTGCAGTTGCCCCAGTGCGGCAGGAAATGATGGAACTATCCTGCCTCCCTCTGTTCACAAGGCTTTCCTAGGAAGGGGGCTGGGATTCCAGTCAGCTCCGCCAGCTGGGGTCCCTCTGAACCTCGGGCCCCCTTTCCAAGCAGGGATTGGTGGCAGTACCGGCCCCCTTGGTTTATTGTCTTTCTCAGATAGGGTGTCGGAAGCACCCGCCCTCCCTGAGTTCAGTGTGTCCAGTGTTCTCGGCCAGATGCTAACGCCATGCCTTTGCAGGGAGCGGGAACGCCGAGAGAAGGAGAGAGAAGAGTGGGAACGCCAGTACAGCCGGCAGAGTCGCTCACCCTCCCCCCGATACAGTGAGTGTCCCCACCTGGCTGGAGGGCTCTGGGGCTTTAAAGAAAAGTGTCAGGCAGGGTTACAAAAAAAAATAGTTCCACATTAGCCTTCCAGAAATGAAAGCTCTTAAGACACACACGTGTACACACACATTGCTTTAGTCACAAGGTGACTGCAGAAATTAGAAGTGCTCATTCCGGCATGGGCTGGTGAGGGGCACAAATTGCAGCCACTGGACTCTCTGGAAATGTCCCCTCATTTGGAGACAACCCCTGAAGTTGTTTTAAGGATCTCACCCCAGGTCAAGGAAGAGGCCCTGACCCTGGATGTTTGCTCGCTCTTCATCTGCTCTTTTCTTTCCAGGTCGAGAATATAGCTCTTCTCGAAGGTAAGGAAGCCCATGACCCTCCACTTTCTGGGAAGTGACACTTGTCCTTTGATGGGAGGTCCTGGCTCTCATTCCTCCAGCCTCACCCTGTACCCACCTCCAGTTGGAGGGGCTGGTCTCATCCCTTGGGGAACATCCCTTCCTCTACAGACAAGTGCCCCGATCACTGAAGCCTCCATGGCCCCAGCTGTGTTGATGTGTGTACACCCCATTCTCACGGCCCTCCCTTTCTCTTTCCAGGCGCTCAAGGTCCCGATCCCGAAGCCCCCATTACCGACATTAGGCAGAAGAGGGAGGGGTGGGGAGGACAAGGGGGTGGGGTAAGGGGCTTAAGCTGTGATGCTGCTGGTTTTATCTCTAGTGAAATAAAGTCAAAAGTTATTTAATTCCTGTCACCTGCCTCAGTGTCATCTGTGTGGTTGGTGCAGGGCTCTCCCACCCCAGGGCCCACTGGCCAGCAGAGCCAGCTGGGAGGGCGCTTGGGTTTACCGGCCAGGTGCCATTGCTTCCTATGTGGCACATCTTGCCCACATCTGATGGCTAAGTGGCAGGCCCCTGTTCATCAGAACCTGCCATGGCTCAGTGAGGCCTGCTCAGGCCAGGGCACAGTCCCAAGGGAGAGGGCCCAGACCTGCCCGCAGGTGTGGACACAGGGTGTCGGCCCAGCATGTCCCACATGGGCCCCTTTGCCTGGGGCCTCTGGCGACAGGTCCAGGCCTCTCCCCACCCTCGCCTTGGCCCCTGCCCTGGCCTCGCCCGCACCAGGAACTGGGAGTGCGGCTTTCTGTGCCAATCCTGCGGCGCCGCAGGCACTGGGGGCTGGCCGTTCCCTCACCCCCTCACTCCAAACCGGTCTGTCCAGCCGTCCACCCCAAGGAGGGGAAGCCTCCTGCCCCACCTCAGCACCCCAAGAAAGCCAGAGTCCAAACGGGTGTAAATAAAAGGGGAAATTTACTTGGAAAAGGGGGCAAAAACGAGGAGGTCAACAGGTGTTGGTGGCGGTGCCAGGGACAGTGGCGGCCTTTCCTGGGCTCAGGCCTCCCCGGCTGCCTCAGGGTGCTTCTGCCGGAGGTGTTTGTCCAGGGTGGCTCGCAGGCCGAAGGGCACATGGCAGTGAGGGCACTCGAAGCGGGTGCTGCCAGGCGTCATGCCGTGCATGCGGCGGTGGCGGTTGAGCTTGCTGCTCTGGGCGCAGGCGTAGTTGCAGAGCTCACAGGTGTAGGGGCGCTCCCCGGTGTGCGAGCGCCGATGCACCGTCAGGTTGCTGCTGTTGGTAAAATGCTTCCCACAGAACTCGCAGCTGCCCCCGGGCCCACGGCTCTTGCCCCCTGACTTGGGCATCTTTTTGGGTGATGCCTTCTGGCTGTTTGCAGGGTCAGTTCTCTGTTCTGCGGTGATGGCTCCCCAAGTGTCTCCACCAGGGCCGGCTTGAGCCCCACTGCCAGGAGCCCCGGGTTCTTGGACACCTGCTGTGGCGGCGGCTCCAGCCCCCTCACCACCGCTGCATGGGAGGGTGCTGGCGGGGGCAGCGGCATGGGCAGCCGGCTCCGGAGGGGCCGCAGAGGCCTGCTCCTGGCTGGTGTCGGCCATGATGGGACTCTGGGGCGGCACCTGCCGGTGGGTCTTCTTGTGGCGGTTGAGCTTGCTGCTTTGGGCGCAGGCATAGGGACACTGGTCGCATGCATAGGGCCGCTCGCCTGTGTGCGAGCGCATGTGCACCTTGAGGTTGCTGAAGGAGCTGAGGGTCTTCTTGCACACGGGACAGGTGGGGCTCCGCCGGGTGAGGCCGCTGCCACTTGCACGGGGGCTCTTGGCCTCAGCTGCTGGCCCCACCACTGCCGACACGGCTGCAGCCACCTCGGCCAGGCCCAGGAGCGGGGCCTCTGGGGCCTCTGATTCTGTCTGGTAGATGGACAGTCCATGGTCCCACTGGGCGTGACGCAGCAGCTTCCAGGCCACTGTGAACTGTTTGCCACAGCGCAGGCAGCTCAAGGCCTTTAGCTCCTCTCGTTCTGGTAAGAAAAAGAGGCAGAGTGTTAGTGCGGAGAGGAAGGAGTCATGGGGGTTGCAGTTCACAGCTGCCAGCTGGACACCTTCTGTGGGACAGGCACTCCTGCAGGGGCCAAGGACTTGGCAGTAACAAGACACACACACTCCGGAAGGACCAGGAAGCTGATGCTCAGAGGAGGAGTGGACACGAAAAATCTGTGGAGTGGGTGCTGAGTACCTGAGGCTTTGTGTTTGAAAACCATTTTTTTTTTTTTTTGGAGACAGTCTCGCTCTGTCACCCGGGCTGGAGTGCAATGGCTCAATGCAAGCTCTGCCTCCTGGGTTCACGCTATTCTCCCACCTCGGCCTTCTGAGTAGCTGGGATTACAGGCGCCCGCCACCATGCCCGGCTAATTTTTGTATTTTTATTAGAGACAGGGTTTCAACGTGTTAGCCAGGATGGGAAAACCATTTTTTTTAAGACAGTCTCACTCTGTCACCCAGACTAGGGTGCAGTAGTGCAATCTCGGCTCACTGCAACCTCCACCTCCCGGACTCAAACTATTCTCATGCCTCAGCCTCCCGAGTAGTTGGGATTACAGGTGCCCACCACCACACCTGGCTAATTTTTGTATTTTTAGTAGAGATGGGGTTTCACCATATTGGCCAGGCTGGTCTCAAACTCTCCGCCTCAAGTGATCCTCCCACCTTGGCCTCCCAAAGTGCTGGGATTACAGGCGTGAGCCACTGCGCTAGGCCATGTGTTTGAAAACCTTTTGAAAAGTTAGGTTGGCCGGGCGCGGTGGTTCAAGCCTGTAATCCCAATACTTTGGGAGGCAGAGGCAAGCGGATCACGAGGTCAGGAGATCAAGACCATCCTGGCTAACATGGTGAAACCCCGTCTCTACTAAAAGTACAAAAAATTAGCTGGGCCTGTAGTCCCAGCTACTTGGGAGGCTGAGGCAGGAGAATGGCGTGAACCCAGGAGGCGGAGCTTGCAGTGAGCTGAGATTGCGCCACTGCACTCCAGCCCAGGCGACAGAGTGACACTCCGTCTCAAAAAAAAAGTTACGTTAATTCAGTGAGCGCTTCCTACATGCTAGGTGCTGAGCCATGGCTCATAGCCCAGCTTTCCCTCAGGACAGGAAAATAAGATCACCATTTTCCAGACAGGAAAACTGAGGCACAGAGAGGCATTTTCCCAGGGCGGCACAGCTTGGAAGGGGTAAAGCTGGGATTTCAATCCAGACTGCTGGGGGAGGGGGAGAGGGCAGAACAGAGGCTTGCTTTTATTTGCTTTAAATTTTTAATTTAGCATTTTTTAAAGAGACGGGGCTCTGCCACGTTGCCCAGGCTATTCTTGAACTTACGGCCTGAAGTAATCCTTTCACCCCAGCCCCTCAAAGTGCTGGGATTACAGGCATGAGCCACCATGTCCGGCTGGGAACAGAGGTTTTTTAATAAGATTTTTGGTTTAGGCCGGGGGCAGTGGCTCACATCTGTAATCCCAGCACTTTGGGAGGCTGAAGCGGGTGGATCTCTTGAGGTCAGGGGTTTGAAATCAGCCTGGCCAACACGATGAAACCCTGTCTTTACTAAAAATACAAAATAGCCAGGCGTGGTGACGGGCACCTGTAATCCCAGCCACTTGGGAGGTTAAGGCAGGAGAATCGCTTGAACCCAAGAGGCAGAGGTTGCAGTGAGCCAAGATTCTACCACTGCACTCCAGCCTGGGTGACAAAAGCGACATTCTGTCTCAAAAAAAAAAAAAAAAAAAAAAAAAGGAATTTTGGTTTAATAAAAATAATTTTTAAAGTAATTGAGATAGCTGGGCGTGGTGGCTCATGCCTGTAATTCCAGCACTTCAGGAGGCCGAGACAGGCGGATCACCTGAGGTCAGGATTTTGACACACTAAGCCTGGTCAACATGGTGAAACCCTGTCTCTACCAAAAATACAAAAACTCGCCAGCCATGGTGGTACACGCCTGTAGTCCCAGCTACCTGGAGGGCTGAGGCCGAATCACTTGAACCTGGGAGGCGGAGGTTGCAGTGAGCTGAGATTGTGCCACAGCCTCCAGCATGGGTGACAGAGTAAGACTCCGCCTCAAAATAATAATAATAATAATAATGGGGATAGCTACAGAGAAAGCTTAGCGGCCACATAGTAAACAGGTGGTAGTGACCTGGGTTCCCCACCCTCTACATGGATCTCAAATTGAGAGCCCCCAAACCTGAACTTGGATTTTTATCTGGACCTTCGGGGTACTCTCAGAGGACACTTCCTAACTGAACTAGCCTTTCCATTTTTCAAATTCTAGAGTCTTGGATGAGACAACCTTTGTGATACAACCAGTCCCGGGTCAAGAACACAGGCCTGGCCTGCACTCAAATTCAGACTTCTCTGCTCCCTAGTTGTGTGACCTTGGGCAAGACATAGTCCTCTATGTGCCTCAGTTGCTAGAATTCAGGGACCCTAGAGATCCCCTCCCTTTCAAGAGTGGTTGTGACCTCGCTTGGGGAATGGTTGAGAGCTTAGGTCCACATAAGCGCTCAAACTGCAGAGCCTGTGAAACCAAGGTGCCCACGATTCTCCAAGCCCTGCAGTGTTTTGTTCCAGCAATTCTATCACAGACCCTCGCTCCCTCGCTCGCTCGCTCACTCGCCAGGCCACTCTCCATGCTCCAACTCTAAAGCCGATTCAATCAGTCACAAGCCCCTCCTCTTTCCCACCACCAGACCCTCCCTGGCCCAACCCTAAATAATTCCTTCTCAAAAGTCTCAGGAGGGCAAGGGGTGGGGGCTGGAAATTAGGTTTGGATTAAGCCCTGCAGCCAACACTGACCAAAAGCTCACCGAGGGTCAAGTGCCACGTGAAGGATTTTAATTCCCTCCCAAGAGGAGGAACCCTGGTGTCCAGCCCCGGGGAGCTCGCTCAAACCAGGGGATTCCCACCATGCAGTGCTGGGAGATTCCATCACCAAGGGAAGCCAGAAGCCCCTTCCCTGGCTCGGAACAGTTAGCTGTACTAGCACCTCAATCAGAATTGACAGACAGGAGGAGGTGGCAACCTCCCCATTCCAGCTGGCCTCCACTCCCCCTCCCCCCGGCCACTGCCCTCCCCAGAGGTCCCCCCCTACTGCCACCCTGGTCCAGCCACCTGGCCAGTTATTTCTGGCCAAGGGGAAGGAGAAGTGAAACCAGGTTGGGGTGTGTGTGTGGGGGGCAAAATCCCGGGCTAGTCTTCTGGGGCTGGCCACACCCTGTAGGCGGCCCTCCTTCCCTGCCCAACCACCCTTGCCCCCCCTTCCCACCACCACCACTAGTCCCTGCCCCAGGACGGGCAGGCCCTGGCCACGCCTAGGCTGCACCCGATGGGAAGCGAGAAAGGGGAAGTAGTGCTCAGTGCCCTGCCGTCCAGCCCAGTCCCTCTCCAGCAGGAAGCCCAGCCCTTGAACTTGAGAGGGGGACTGCACCCGGCTTTACTCACCTGAGCCCTGGCCGCGGCTGGGGCCTCTGAAGAGCTGACAGCCCAGCTTCTTGTGGTCCATGAAGGCAGTGATGGCCTCCAACGGGAAGGTCTGCAGGCAGCGGCCGCAGGTCAACAGATCTGGGTGTTTGTCGGTCCAGGGCTGGCGGTCTGCAGGGAGGAAGCGGGTGGTGAGCGTGGGGTGGGGCCAGGATGGGGGCTGAGGGTGCCGAAGGAGAGGGGAAACCGAAGGTCAGAAGGGAGCCTGGGGGGCAGGACGGGGCAAAAGAGATAAGGCAGGGCGAGGGGCCCATGCCCAAAGGGAGGGGTCCCACCCGAGGGTCAAAGGTAAGGGAGGCTGGGCCCAGGGCCCGGGGCGCTCACCGGGAAGGTTCGGGGTCAGCGGTGTCCACAGAGTCCACGGGTTCCGCGCGCCGAGGGCGAGAAGGGCGGCCCCGGCGGGCATGGGGCCAGAGGAGTGGTGGGGTTCGCCGCCGAACCGCCCCTCCGAGGACACCTCCTTCGGGGAGAAGGACCCCAGTCTTGGGGCCTGTTGGGACCGCGCGTCTGGCTCGGGCTTGAGTTCGATGACGAGGTCCTGCATTTCCATCTCGTCGTCTGGGTTGGCTGCGGGCGCGGGCTCTACTCGGCGGGGCGCGCTGCCGGCCTTGCGGCGGGACATGAGTCGCGGGCCGGGCGAGCGGGCGAGCGGGCGGGCGGGCGGAGGACGCACGAGCGGAGGACGCGCGGACCGTGCGCGCTCAGGTGAGTGACTGCGGCGACCCACTGCGAACTCTTACACGTGCTGGCCGGGCCCGTGGCTCCGCCTACCAGGGCGGGGCCTGATGGGAGGGGACCAAGCCGCGCAGCTGGGGCCCTGCCGGCGGCCTAACTCAATCTAGGCAGTGTCCCCTGCGCTTGGCTTAGTGACCAAATTTAATCACACCGAATTCCCACAAGGCATTGAAACAGCTATCCCTGATCCCATTTTAGGGCGGGTGAAACTGAGACACGGGATGCCCACACACACCCCCAAGGGAGAAAATAGTCGGTCACGTTTGTTATTAGGTGCTTAATAGTAATCTGGGCTATTTCATTTAATGCATTACAATAAAAATTCATTTTGCAAGCATTCACTGAGTGCCTCCTGTGCGCCAGACTCTGTTTGAAGCACTGGGAATACAGGAGGGAACAAACAGACGTTTGCCTGCACGGAGTTTAGACGGTGGGGGAAGACACTATAACATAATTATGTAAAATATAGATGGCCTTTGATGATGACCAGTGCCATGGAGCAAAAGAAAGCTGGAAAGGCGGAGAGGGTTACTGGGGTTGAGGGATTCAATTTTCTCCCCTGTGCTGGGAAAGGGCATGGTGGATCTGAGGTTGGAGGGAAGGAAACCAGCCAGTGGACCTGGGCATTGAGGAATTACAAGGAAAGGGAGAGGCAATACGGGTTGGGAATTGAGTTCAGTGAAAAAATGGGGGCAGATCCAAGCAATCTTTTGATCGCTTTAAGGTCTTTTGGTTTTCCTGAGACTGGAGCCTTGGGAGGGTTTTGAGCAGAGGAGGACTGTAATCATACACATCAACTCTGTTCCTAGACCAGAAGTCGCCATTAAAACCAAATAGCCAAGCAGTTCACCTGCCTCCACTCCGCCTCCTTGAACTTCCCTCCCCTAAGCAGTTCTCTCTGCTCACTGTTTGAAGTGGCATCAACACCCTGCCCCACCCTCAATCCCTGATGAGTATTCTTTCCTTCCTGGCACCGACCGCATGGCAGTATAGAACTGCTTGTGGACTGTCCTCTCCCCCACCCAATGCAAGCCCCCTGAGGTCAGGGCCAGAATCTGTTCTCCCCCAGCTGTCCCCAGCCCAGATGCTGATTTCAGATGCTGATATCTTGGAATTCTGCATTGTTATTCAGGTCAGGGCTCCATTGTCCTCCTGAGAGCAGAGGGCCCTGACCAACAGTATCTAAAGTAGCCCCACCCTGCTGAAGGCCTTGCAAATTACACTCCATGACCTCCATCTGTCCCCAGTCCCCTCTTGGATCTCACTTCTCCATCTGTCAAAGGAGGTAGGGCAGGTTGGAACTAGAGGGTTATCTGAGGTGGTTTCTTCAATCCTGCCTCCTCTGATCACCCTTTTTTAAAAAAAGTAATTTTTAAATTTTCAAAAAAATTTTGTTTTTAATAGAGACAGGGACTTGCTTTGTTGCCCTGGTTGGTCTGAAACTCATGGCTTGAAGCGATCCTCCTGCTTCAGCGTCCCAAAGTGCTGAGATTACAGATGTGAGACACTGCACTCAGCCTCAGACCACCCAATTTTAAGTTCCATGGAACCCAGCCACCCACTATCCCATTGCCCTTATTTTACTTTTTTTTTTTTTTTTTTGAGATGGAGTTTTACTCTTGTTGCCCAGGCTGGAGTGCAATGGCACGATCTCAGCTCACTGCAACCTCCACCTCCGGGTTCAAGCGATTCTCCTGCCTGAGCCTCCGGAGTAGCTGGGATTACAGGCGCCCGGCTAATTTTTGTATTTTTAGTAGAGACAGGGTTTCACCATGTTGGCCAGGCTGGTCTCCAACTCCTGACCTCAGGTGATCCACCCGCCTCAGCCTCCCAAAGTGCTGGGATTACAGGCGTGAACCACCGTGCCCGGCCTATTTTATTCTTCATACATCACTTTGATCAAACCCTGAAGGATCTTGTTTACGTATTTGCTCGTTTTACCCTATTCTGTCCCTTCTACCCCCACTAGAACATGGGTTCTAGAAGGCAGGATGGGAGTCTGTTTTGTTCATAAATACAGCCCCTACTCGTTCATAGTTAAGTCCACAAATATTTATTGAGTACCTACTATGTGCCTGATATTCTTTCAACAGATATTTGCAAAGCATCAAATTGTGTACCTGGCACTAGGCCTTGGTGATCTAGTGGAAAGCAAACGCCCACAGGATCCCTGCGTAAATAGGACCCCGCATGGAGAAAGTGAATTCTGACTGGGCCTGGAATAGGGAGATTCATATTCCCCACTCAAGGCCTCAGTTTCCCCCTTTGTAAAATAATACTGCAGGGAGAGCTGGAGGACAAAATGACCGCCTCTGATCCAACCCAGCTACTTTCTTCGTATGCGGCATCTGAAACCATGATCTCCAGGTTTCCTGTAGAGGAGCGGGGGTTCCCACTGGAAGCGAGGGGTAGGAGTGCCTACGTGTAGGGGGATGGGGATGCAAAGACCGAGCTCTGCCCTTAACCCAACAGGGAGGAAGTCTTCCCCTCTCTGAGCCTCAGTTTCTTCCTGCCGCAAATGGGCATCCCAGACGCCCCCAACTCGCAGGCAGGAAGATCGGACCAAAGTGCTCCGCAAAGCCGCGAGCCAGCCCGCGACCACGTGGGGCAGTAGCGGCGGCGAGGGCGGAACCCAGGCTCCGCGGCTCGCGGCCTGCCCGGGCCTCTGCAGCTGGGACGCCGGCGGAAGCGGGGGCGCCAGTAGCCGCGGACCTCGGTGAGTACAGAGTGGTGGGGGGTCGCCGGCAGGTTCCCTCTCCCCGGCCCCAGCTCTGGACGCCTACCCCAGTGCAACGCCCGGGGTAACGGAAAGAGGCAGGACCGCGCCTGCAGCGCCGGCTGGAGGGACGTTCTGGTCCCCAGACGCTAGTATCAGGGACTGTTTGGCGATCGCCGGCTGCGGGAATGCCCCACGCGGGTGGGGTGAGGAGAAGGGAGAAGGCGGAAAACTCCTCCTCCGGAAAATAATAAATGGCCACGATAACAGCAGCATCGGTGGCAGTCATCCCGCTTTACCTGGAGCGGAATCGCTCGGTCTGAGCCAGGAGGTGGGAAGAACGTCCAGTCCGAACGCCCAGGGCGGTGTGGGGAGTGGACGCCTGGGGGCCGGGAGGACCTGCTTAGTATAAGAAAAGGAGAGCAATGGGTGGTCAGGGCGGAATTCAAAGGAAACTGACCGACCCCAGGGGAGAAGGGGAGGGGTGAGATTCTGTGCTTGGGGTTCTGACCTTCTCGGGTGGCCCCATTTAACTAATTTGCATCAAGATTCAGCAGCCGATGGTGTGCGTATGTGTGTCTGTGGACACGTCAGCACCTTGGTTAATTAATTAGGTCTGGTGGCTTCTCAGTTGACAACTCAGCTGGTTCCCCACCCTGGCAATTGTGAAGAGTTGGCCAAATGTTTGTCCACTGAGCTGATCTCTTCTCTGGAGCACCAAGGCTACCAGGAGAGAGGTCTGTGAAACCCTTGCCCCTGCCCTTGACCTAAGTTTTGGGCTCTTGAATGTAAAAGACTAGTTTTGCAAATCGTGGGGGATGGGCTTGGGCATTTTTCCCTGAAACCTTCGGAAATCCTTGCCTTGGAGACTGAAAGGATAAAGGCCTCTGGGGCCAGGTCACCAGGGAGAATGGATAATGCCTGCCTCTGCCCTCCTGGGCACACCCTGTGTGACCTTTCTTTAACCAGTTTCTTATCAGGTTACACCTTGGCTCCACAGTCTGTCTTTCTGCATGGGGCACAGGGGAGGGCCTGAGTTTGCTCCCTCTTCCTCCACCCTCTAGCTCGCACCAAGGAAATGATTTTTTTTTTTTTTTCTGAAACAGAGTCTCTGTTGCCCAGGCTGGAGTGCAGAGGGGCGGTCTCCGCTCACTGCCACCTCCGTCTCCCTGGTTCAAGTGATTCTCCTGCCTCAGCCTCCCGCGTAGCTTGGATTACAGGCATGTGCCACCACACCCAGCTATTTTTTTTGTATTTTTAGTAGAGACAGGGTTTTGCCATGTTGGTCAGGATGGTCTCAAACTCCTGACCTCAGGTGATCCGCCCCCCACCCCCAGCCTCCCAAAGTGCTGGGATTACAGGTGTGAACCACTGCACCCAGCCCAAGGAAAGATAAGACCTGCCAGCTTCACTGGCCACTTTACGAAAATGGGGATTGCATCAATATGACCAAATCTCCCTTGTTTTTTTTCTTAATGGAGAATACAAGGCCCCATACTGACCCTCCCTTAATTTCATTTTATCCAGGGATTTAACAGAATTCTTTGGCCACTCTAATCCTCATCTAATTCATTTAGTAAGTACTCACCCTGGAGACTAGGGTGTTTCTCTTGAAACTCAAGTGTTAACCTAGGCTCAGGAAAGACCCTAGGGGCTAGTGAGGCCTGACTAAATTGGAGTGACAGTGGTCAGAGAAATTAAAAAATGCAAGCAGGGCGTGGTGGCGTGGACTGTAATCCCAGCTTCTCGGAAGGCTGAGGTGGGAGGATATCTTGAGTCCAGGAGTTGGAGATTAGTGTGGGCAATGTAGTGAGACCTCACCTCAAAGTAAATAAATAAGTAAATGTGCTTTTTAAAAAATTAGAAAATGCAAGGCCGGGCACGGTGGCTCATGCCTGTAATCCCAGCACTTTGGGAGGCTGAAGCAGGTGGATCAGGAGTTCGAGACCAGCCTGGCCAACATGGCCAAACCCTGTCTCTACTAAAAATACAAAATTAGCCGGGTGTGGTGGTGCGTGCCTATAGTCCTAGTTACTCGGGAGGCTGAGGCAGGAGAATTACTTGAACCCAGGAGGCGGAGGTTGCAGTGAGCCGAGATCATGCCACTGCACTCCAGCCTGGGTAACAAGAGCGAGACTCTTAAAAAAAAAAAAAAAATTAGGCCGGGCGCGGTGGCTCAAGCCTGTAATCCCAGCACTTTGGGAGGCCGAGACGGGTGAATCACGAAGTCAGGAGATCAAGACCATCCTGGCTAACACGGTGAAACCCCGTCTCTACTAAAAAATACAAAAAACTAGGGCTGGGCGCGGTGGCTCAAGCCTGTAATCCGAGCACTTTGGGAGGCCGAGGCGGGTGGATCACGAGGTCAGGAGATCGAGACCATCCTGGCTAACATGGTGAAACCCCGTCTCTACTAAAAATACAAAAAACTAGCCGGGCGTGGTGGCGGGCGCCTGTAGTCCCAGCTACTCGGAGGCTGAGGCAGGAGAATGGCGTGAACCTGGGAGGTGGAGCTTGCAGTGAGCTGAGATCCGGCCACTGCGCTCCAGCCTGGGCGACAGAGCCAGACTCCGTCTCAAAAAAAAAAAAAAAAAAATTAGAAAATGCAAATATCCCTTAATTCTATTCATGTGGTCTTACCTGTCAGGGAAAAAACAAAACAAAACAAAAAATCCTTGGAGTCTTCTTTGGCTGCTCTTTCCTCAAATTATATATCCCTCATCCTGTCCATCAGCAAGGGCTCTTGACCTTTTTTTTTGTTTTTGTTTTTTTGGAGACGGAGTCTCACTCTGACACCCAGGCTGGAGTACCGTGGCACGATCTCCGCTCACTTCAACCTCCACCCCCTGGTTCAAGCGATTCTTCTGCCTCAGCCTCCCGAGTAGCTGGGATTACAGGAATGCGCCACCATGCCCGGCTAACTTTTGTATTTTTAGTAGAGGCAGGTTTCACCATGTTGACCAGGCTGGTCTCATCCTGACCTCAGGTGATCCACCCACCTCAGCCTCCAAAAGTGCTGGGATTGCAGGCGTGACCCACTGTGCCCAGCCTCGACCTTTCAAACATAGCCCAATCTGACCACTTCTCCCCATTCCCACTGTCCCCAGCCCATCCTAGACACCACCTTCTTCCACCTGGACCCCTACAGTGACCTCCTCATTGCACTCCTAGTGTCTCCCTTCAGTCTCCTTGTTTATTGTCCATGCAGCAGGCAGAGGATCCTGAGGACCCTAAGCCAGATCCTGTCCGTCCTTCACTCAGAACTGTCCAGTAGCTTCAGTCTCAGAGTAGAGACCCGAATTGTCATCACAGCCCACAAGGCGCTCTCTCTGTTCCTGTCGCCACCTCCTCCACACTGGCCTCCTTGCTACGCCCCAAAGCCACCCTTTCCATGATCTTTGCATTTTGCTTTTCGCTCTGATTGGAATCTCCACATGGCTCCATTCCTAATTTCATTCAGGTCTATGCTCAAATGTAATCTCATCCTAGGGATCTTTCTTGGGCTCCCTTGAAACGACCCCATGTCCCCCAGGCTGGTCAGATGTCTCCTCTGGACTCCTTTATTCCAGCCCTGCTCACTCTGGGTCATCACTGCCTGAGGACAGGTCTGTGTCCCCTATTGGACTATGAGCCCACAAGGGCGGAACTGTGCTGTGTCAGTCCTAGATGTGTTTCCAAGACTGCCCAGCGTGGGTCATGCACACAGCAGGCACTCACATGATGTGCTGATAATGCTGGATAATGTGGATGAGTGAATTTTTTTTTTTTTTTTTTTTTTTTTGAGACAGGGTCTCATACTCTGTCAGTCAAGCTGGAGTGCAGTGGCACAGTTACAGCTCACTACAGCCTCCACCTACTGGGCTCAAGCGATCCCCTCACCTCTGTCTCCTTAGTAGCTGGGACTCCAGTCGCACACCACCCATGCCCAGCTAATTTTTTTTTTTTTTTTTTGTAGAGATGGGGTTTTGCTCCATTGCCCAGGCTGGTCTTGAACTTCTGTGCTAAAGCAGTTTTCCAGCCTCAGCCTCCCAAAGTGCTGGGATTATAGTTGTAAGCCACCGCACCTGGCTAGAAAACTTTCCTTTCGTGCATAAAAATGATAGAAAATTCAAATTTCAGTCCCAGTAAGTAAGGTTTTGTTGGAGAACAGCCATGTTCATTTGTTTCCATATTCTCTATGAGTGCTATTGTGCTACTTGGCAGAGCTGAGCAGTGACAGTAAAATACTTTACAGAGAAGGTTCACAGACCTCTGCTATATATTTTGCCAAGAAGAAAAATAAAATAAAGTTAAAATAAAAACAATTTTGCTGGCCGGGCGCGGCAGCTTACACTTGTAATCCCAGCACTTTGGGAGGCCGAGCGGGGTGGGCAGGGCGGGTCACCTGAGACCAGGAGATGGAGACCAGCCTGGCCAACATGGTGAAGCCCCATCTCTACTAAAATACAAAAATTAGCCAGGCGTGGTGGCGTGTGCCTGTAACCCCAGCTACTCAGAAGGCTGAGGCAGGAGAATCGCTTGAACCCAGGAGGTAGAGGTTGCAGTGAGCCAAGATCGCCCCACTGCACTCCAGTCTCGGTGATAGAGTGAGACTCTGTCTCAAAAAGAATTTTGCCAAGGAAGATTATATTTGGGCCACCTGTGGGCATGTGAGATCAGTAAGATATGGCAGCTAATTATGCAGAGTGGGTGATGAGGTTTAGATACCTCACAGGGAGCGCTCTTTTTAACATTTTCTTTCTTTTTTTTTTTTTTTTTTTGTGAGACAGGGTCTCACTCTTCTCAGGCTGGAGTACAGTGGTGCAATCATATCTCACTGCAGCCTCAACCTCCTTGGGCGCACTAGATCCTCCCATCTCAGCCTCCTGAGTAGCTAGGACTACAGGAGCGTACCCTTTGCCCGGCTAATTTTTCTATTTTTTCTAGAGATGGGATTTTGCTATGTCGCCCAGGCTGGTCTCAAACTCCTGGGCTGAAGTGATCCACCTGCCTTAGCCTCCCAAAGTGCTGGAATTACAGGCATGAGCCACCTCGTGCCCAGCTGCCTCTTCCTTTCTAAAATTAAAATTTAGTGGCCGGGCGTGGTGGCTCAGGGCCTGTAATCCCAGCACTTTGGGAGGCCGAGGCAAGAGGATCGCTTGAGCCCAGACTGGAGACCAGCCTTGGCAATATAGTGAGACTTCATCTCTATAAAATAAAGTTAATTAAAATTTTTATTTATTTGTTTATTTATTTGAGACAGAGTCTTGCTCTGCTGTCCAGGCTGGAGTGCAGTGGCATGACCTTGACTGCAGCCTCTGGCTCGCAGGTTCAAGTGATTCTTATGCCTCAGCCTCCTGAGTAACTGGGATTACAGGCATGTGCCACCATGCCTGGCTATTTTGGGGGCATTTGTTTGTTTTTGAGATGGGGTCACGGTCTGTTGCCCAGACTGGAGTGCAGTGGCACAATATCTCAGCTCACTGCAACCTCTGCCTCCCGGGTTCAAGCGAGTCTCCTGCCTCAGCCTCCTGAGTAGGCGGGATTACAGGAGCCCACCACCATGCCCGGCCCAGCTAATTTTATTTATTTATTTATTTTTCAAGACAGCATTTCGCTCTTGTTGCCTAGGCTGGAGTGCAATGGCGCAATCTCAGCTCACCGCAACCTCTGCTTCCCAAGTTCAAGTGATTCTCCTGCTTCAGCCTCCCAAGTAGCTGGGATTACAGGCATGCACCACCAGGCTAATTTTATATTTTTAGTAGAGTTGGGGTTTCTCCATGTTGGTCAGGCTAGTCTTGACCTCAGGTGATCTCCCCACCTTGGCCTCCCAAAGTGCTGGGCTCACGGGCGGGAACCACTGCGCCCAGCCTATGTTCATGTCTTCTATAGCCATCTTTATTCCTTCCTCCCTCTTTGTGACCTGTTTGTCTGCATCAGTGTTTCATCTGGGGCTATCAGGAGACGTCTGACAATTCATGGAGACGTTTTTCAAAAAAACATTGTATTGAGATGCAATTCACATTCACCAGTTCACTGTTCACCAGTGGTGACATTTTTGGCTGTCATAACTTGAAGAGGGGATGCTACTGGTATCTGTTAATAGGGGGCAGAGGCCAGGATGCTGCTTAAACCCTACACCTATGCATTGGACAGGCCCCACAACACAGCAGATAATTATCTAGCCCCAAATGTCAATAGTGTCCAGATTGAGTAGCCCTGGTTCACATCCTTGGCCTATCTGCAGGGTCCTGTCTTGCAAGGAGCTCATAGTTCATGTGCAGAGACAGGAAGAGCCTAATAAGAAAAAGGACAATTTAGGCCAGGCACAGTGACTCACACCTGTAATCCCACCACTTTGGGAGGCTGAGGTGGGCGGATCACTTGAGGTCAGGAGTTGGAGACCAGCCTGACCAACATGGTGAAACCCTGTCTCTACTAAAAATACAAAAAGTAGCTAGACATGGTAGTGTGTGTCTGTAGTCCCAGCTTCTCGGGAGACTGAGGCACAAGAATCTCTTGAACCCGGGAGACAGAGGTTGCAGTTAGCCAAGGTGGCGCCACTGTACTCCAGCCTGGGCGACAGAGTGAGACTGTCTCCAAAAAAGAAAGAAAAAGGACAATTTCAGTCACCTCCCTTCTGTGCCTGGCCCCAGGGTCCTGGGTACCCAACGCTTGTCACTCAGCTCAGTTAGTCCTCACTAGGCTTTAGAGAGGAGAGGCCCACCACAGGGAGTGGTGAGGAGAGCCACAGGGAGTGGTACAGCTGCTAAAACGTAGGTCCTCCTCTCTCAGGTCTGTACCCACAAGGCTGGCATTTCCCTATATGTGTTTGACATCATAGCATAGTGCTTCATATGTTGCAGACATGTGCCAGACATCATAGGTTAGTTAGGTCATTGAGTCCCCATGCCAGCCCTGTGAGTTAGAGCTCTGTTTTACAGATGGGGAAACAGAGCACAGATTAGTCAAGCTGTTTAACCCCAGGTCACACAGCAATACTAACAATAAGAGCAGTTCACTATTATGGAGAACCTAGTATGTGCCAGGCCCTGTCTGGCAGGAGCCTGTTGAATCCTAATAACAGCATAGGCAGCAATTGGGGCTATTTTTCCATACAATGGAAGAGAAAGCTGTCTCTTACTGAGGTCTCATAGCCAAACCAGCCTGGGATCTCCACTCTTCATTTATTTTGTTGTTTGTTTGTTTTTTTTGAGAGGAGTCTTGCTCTGTCACCCAGGTTGGAATGCAGTGGTGAGATCTCGGCTCACTGCAACCCCTGCCTCCCGGGTTCAAGCAATTCTCCTGCCTCAGCCTCCTGAGTAGGTGGGATTACAGGCATGTGCCACCATGCCTAGCTAAGTTTCGTATTCTTAGTAGAGATGGGATTTCACCAGGTTGACCAGGCTGGTCTCGAACTCTTGACCTTGTGATCCACCTGCTTTAGACTCTCAAAGTGCTGGGATTACAGGCGTGAGCCATCGCGCCCGGCCAATGTTTGTTTTTGAGACAGAGTATTGCTCTGTTGCCCAGGCTGGAGTACAGCGGCACGACCTCTGATCACTGCAACCTCTGCCTCCCGGGTTCAAGTGATTCTCCTGCCTCAGGCTCCCCAAGTGGCTGGGATTACAGGCATGCGCCACCACATCCGGCTAATTTTTGTATTTTAGTAGAGACAGGGTTTTACTATGTTGGCCAGGCTGCTCTCGAACTCCTGACCTCTAGTGATCCTCTAGCCTCAGCCCCTAAAGTGCTGGGATTACAGGCGTGAACCACCATGCCCGGCCCATTCATGAATTCTCATTGGTCTCTATGGCAGGCAGTTTTCTGGGGGCTGGAGATCCAGCAGTGGGAAAAGCAAGGTGGCCACCTTGAAGCTTACGGAGGGAAAGGCGATGCAGGCAGATACAGGGAACCGAAAGTGCAAGGGCCCAAGAAGGGACTGCCAGGCATCGTGCCTGAGAATCAGCGAGGAGGCCTGTGTGGCTGGGGTGGGGAGAGCAAGCGTGGTACACCACGAGGGTGCCGGCAGGATCCAGAGCTCACAGGGTCAGCAGGGCTGTGGTGAGGACTTTGACTTTGTCTCTGAGCAAGACAGAAGCCACAAGAGGGCTCTGAGCAGAGAAGACATGTGATCTGACTCGGGCATTGACAAACAGGGTGTGGGTTGTAGACTGGGGGTGGTGAAGGTGGAAGCCAGGGTCCCAGAGGGGAGTTCACTACAGTACTCTAGGCAGGAAGTGTCTGTGACGGCAGCAGAATGCTGGCACTGGAAGAAGTGAGAAGTGTTAGGTTGTGAATAAATAAACGTGTGTGTGTGTGTGTGTGTGTATATTTCTTTTTTCTTTCTTTCTTTTTTTTTTTTTTTTTTGAGACAAAGTCTTGCTCTGTCACCCAGGCTGGAATACAATGGCGCCATCTGGGCTCACTGCAACATCCGCCTCCCAGGTTCAAGCGATTCTCCTGCCTCAGCCTCCTGAATAGCTGGGATTACAGGTGCCTGCCACCATGCTTGACTAATTTTTGTAGTTTTAGTAGAGATGGGGTTTTGCCATGTTGGCCAGGCTGGTCTTGAACTCTTGACTTCAAGTGATCTGCCCACCTCTGCCTCCCAAAGTGCTGGGATTACAGGTGTGAGACACTCCTTCCAGCCTTATACATTTTTTTTCTCAGCCTTTCTTTGTCTTTTATGACTTTAATATATATATATATATATTTTTGAGACAGAGTCTTGCTTTGTTGCCCAGGCTGGAGTGCTGTGGTGCAATTTCGGCTCACTGCAAGCTCCACCTCCCGGGTTCATGCCATTCTCCTGCCTTAGCCTCCTGAGTAGCTGGGATTACAGGCCCCGCCACCACACCCGTCTAATTTTTTTGTATTTTTGGTAGAGACGGGGTTTCACCTTGTTAGCCAAGATGGTCTCGATCTCCTGACCTTTTGATCCAGCCGCCTTGGCCTCCCAAAGTGCTGGGATTACAGGCGTGAGCCACCGTGCCTGGCCATGACTTTAATATTTTTGAAAAGCCCAGGTTAGTTGGGCTGTTTTTGTTTTTTCTAAGACAAAGTCTCACTCTTGCCCAGGCTGGAGTGCAGTGGCGCGATCATAGCTCACTGCAGCTTCAACCTTCCAGGGCTCCAGTGATTCTCTTACCTCAGTCTTCTGAGTAGCTGGGACTTACATGAGTACATTGTCATGCCTGGCTAATAGTTTTTATTTTTAGTAAAGACAAGGTCTTACCATGTTGCCCAGGCTGGTCTTGAACTCCTGAACGCAAGCAATCCTCTCACCTCGGCCTCCCGAAGTGCTGGGATTATAGGTGTGAGCCACCATGCCTGTCCCCGTTGTCCTTGTTTGGCCCAGAGGCTGGAAGATCACTTGAGGCCAGGAGTTGGAGAACAGCCTCGGCAACATAGTGAGACCCTGTCTCTTTAAGAAGAAAAAAAGGAATAACACAGAAGTGGTGCCCTGTCCTTCTTAGTGTCCCATTCCTGGAGATGTTGGCTTTGATCACTAAGTTAAGGGGGTGCGTACCAGGTTCCTCCACTATAAATTTGTGTTTGCCCCTTACAGTGAATGAATATCTTATGAGTCTGTTAATACTATGTAGCTACCTTATACTTCATCTAACTCCCATCCGTGTTTTTTTTTTTTTTTTTTTTTTTGACACAGAGTCTCACTCTGTCACCCAGGCTGGAGTGCTGTGGTGCGATCTCCGCCCACTGCAGCCTCTGCGTTTTGGGTTCAAATGATTCTCCTGCCTTAACCTCCCAAGTAGCTGGGACTACAGGCACATGCCACCACACCCAGCTAATTTTTGTATTTTTGGTAGAGGCGGCGTTTCGCCTCTACCAGCATGTTGGCCAGGCTGGTCTGGAATTCCTGACCTCAAGTGATTCGCCCACCTTGGCCTCCCAAAGTTCTGGGATTACAGGTGTGAGCCACTGCACCCGGCCCTATCCACACATTTTTACATCTATTCCTTTTATATTTATTTACTTGCCAGTCTACAGTAAGGATTATATTTTTCTTCTCTTCCTTATTCATTTATTTATTATCAGTATGGATTATGGATTTCTGTTTTACCCAGTGGGTTAAATCTGTCACTAACATTATTGTATTCAAATAATTCCAGATTTGGCCACTTGGAGACCTTTCAAGCTAGCTCCTGTGTGAGTGGGAGTCTATCTAGAATATAGAATTTCCTGATGGATTGGATGGGTTGTGTGTGAGAGAAAGGTGGGGTTTGTTCTCTTTTTTAAGAGACAGCATCTCACTCTGTCACCCAAGCTGGAGTGCAGTTGCACGATTACGGCTCACTGCAGTCTCCATCTCCTGGGCTCAACTAATCCTTCTCCCTTAGCCTCCTGAGTAGCCCAACTAATGTAAAATAATTTTTTTTTTTTTTTGTAGAAATGTGATTTCACTATATTGCCCAGCCTGGTCTCAAACTCCCGGCTTCAAAGTGATCCTCCTGCCTTGGCCTCCCAAAGTGCTGGGATTACAGGCATGAGCCACCATGCCTGGCCAGGTTCATCTTTTGGCAAATATTTATTGCCTGGAAGTTGAGATAAAGCTGTTTTAAAAGCAGACAAAGGTCTTTACCTTCATGGGGCTCATGTTTTTGTGCATGTGACACTTTGTTTCTGATGCAAGCCACTGGGGATTGATGGCACAGATTTTAGCGAGGTGGATCGGTTTGGGACAGGTGAAGTGGAGCTGCCTAGGTAGACCAGCCTCTGCTTCCACTCCTCCCTCCTCCATTAGCCCCTTGCTTACCATGTAATGACTTCCTGCCCTTTTTCTTCACTCAACAGCCAAGACAATGCAAACTCCAGTGACCATTCCTGTACCTGTGCTCCGGCTGCCCCGGGGCCCTGATGGCTTCAGCCGTGGCTTTGCCCCTGATGGACGCAGAGCCCCCCTGAGGCCAGAGGTTCCTGAAATCCAGGAGTGTCCCATAGCTCAAGAATCCCTGGAATTCCAGGAGCAGCGGGCCCGAGCCGCCCTTCGGGAGCGTTACCTCCGCAGCCTGCTGGCCATGGTGGGTCGTCAGGTGAGCTTCACGTTGCACGAGGGTGTGCGTGTGGCCGCCCACTTCGGAGCCACCGACCTGGATGTGGCCAACTTCTACGTGTCACAGCTGCAGACTCCCATAGGTGTGCAAGCAGAGGCGCTGCTCCGATGTAGTGACATTATTTCATACACCTTCAAGCCATAGAGACATTGTGTTCACTTTTCTGCTTGAGGCTGAGCCACTGTATCCCAGGCCTCCCAATGTTCCCGAGCCAGGAACTCTGGGCCCCACGGAGTTACGAGCTCCCTTGGAATTTTCAGCCAAGCTTTAAGCAAGTCTGGACTCCTGAGACCTCCTGGGTCTAGTCAGTAAAATTCTGCAACTCTAGGGATTCTAAGATCCCACTGGAAGGAATGCTCTACCTCACAGAACTCTGAACCCTACAGAAAGATGGGCCTGCTGCCATTTCTTGAAGACCAGGGCATCGGGGTGGGGTGATAAAGGAGACAACCTGCACAGGGGGGCGTTATTAAAGAGGCTGCAAAGTTCAGCCACCCTGAAGATACTCCCCAGTGCTCCTCTGCTGCTAAAGAACCAGTTACCCCAGGAAAATTCGACTCCTGTTTTTCTTTCTTTAATTAAGTATACCCACGGGGATGGAATAATCTTTAGGAGCTGGTAGGGTGGTTGTCCCAGGGCTGAATCCAGTGGAGCTGGGCCAAGTAGGACAGGAGCCCAGATAAAGGTGTAGGGGCTGCAGGGCCGCAAGTCTCCTGGAAATGCTGGAGTGACCGGAATGCCGGGATTGGGAGATTAGGATTTGATTTCATTTTGGGGCGGGCGGTGGCTCGTGTTGGGTCACGTGGTCGTGCCCAAGCGCTCCTCCTGTTGCCCCACCTGTGGTTGCTGTGGACTGCACACGACAGCAGATTCGCTGTCCCCTCGTTGGAGGCGAATGGTCGGATCCCGAGTGGCGGCGCCCCTGACAAAAGGCCGAGGAATCGCGATCAGAGTGCAACTTCATCCCCCTCCTCTTTTCTCTCCAGCCTTGTAGCTTGGCCGTTCACATCACGCGCTTCACTAAGCCCCCTGTCACTAGTAACCTTTCAGGGCATTGTTTAAAAAGAAAGCAGTTTCTGTCCCCTTCTGTAGTTCCCTTAAATTCAGGATGTAAGCGAAGCCTTCCATTAAGTAAAGGTGAGCGTCGTTTTGTCTCAGTCGCGAAAGTGCGGCGGCCGATGATGAACCGCGCCAGGAGCAACCTCAGCTGCCTTCAGTCGGGTCGCTACGCCTAGCTCTCGAGTTGCCTTGGCGACGACGCGGCTCGCTCCGCGCAGTCCCCTTTTATGGTTTCAGCCCCGCCTCCTTCATTTTGCCGGGTGCGCTTGGGAAAGCGTGGCGAAAGTGCGGCGGCGAATGTCAAGCGTTGGGTCTGAGCCTAGGGGTGTGGCTTGAGCTCGCGCTGGTTTGTTCTTGCCTCGGTGACCCACCAGCCTTATCACCCAGGATTTGGGTTGGCAGATTCGTCTCTCGCCTTTGGAATTTCTATCTTCTCCTAGGTTTTGTTTTTTAAAATCAGGCCTATGATACCGTTCATGGGCTCGTATTTATTTTAGCATTGCTCATGGGCTCATATTTATTTTAGTATTGTGATTTAAGTTGTATTTTATGCAACTACCCCTATACAGAGAGCTGTTGATGTAACTGCAGCGAGCAAATGGAAGACTGGAGACTACCGAAGAGGCCGAGGCTTCGTCTCCAGAGGAACCCTCTCTGTCAGCATCCACCAGCTGTACTCATATATTGAATGCAGCTCCTATCCGCCTTTCTTTTCGACTTCTTTATGCCGTTACCACTCTTCATCAGTTAGTCTAACCTCAGTGTTTTCATTCTTTCCTTTTTTTTTTTTTTTTTTTTTTTGAGACAGCGTCTTGCTCTGTCGCCCAGACGGGAGTGCAGTGCCACAATCTCGGCTCACTGCAAGCTCCGTCGTCTCCCGGGTTCACGCCATTCTCCTGCCTCAGCCTCCCGAGTAGCTGGGACTACAGGCGACCGCCCCACGCCTGGCTAATTTTTTGTAATTTTAGTAGAGACGGGGTTTCACCGTGTCAGCCAGGATGGTCTCGATCTTCTGACCTCGTGTTCCGCCCGCCTTGGCCTCCCGAAGTGCTGGGATTGCAGGCGTGAGCCCCCGCACCCGGCCCATTTCTTTCCTTTCGTTGAGACAGGGTCTCGCTATGTCTACCAGGTCGTAGTGCAGGGGCGCGATCAGTGCAGCGTCAACCTGCCGGGCTCAAGTGATCTTCCCACCTCCCAAGTAGCTGGAACTACAGTCTCCCGTAACCAGACCCTGCTAATTTTTAAATTTTTTGTAGAGACGGGGCCTTGCTATGTTGCCCAGGCTGGTCTCGAACTCCGGACTCACGCGATCTTCCTGCCTCAGCCTCCCAAAGTGCTGGGATTATAGGCGTGAGCCGCCGCGCCCCGCCAGGTGTTTTCATTTCTAAGCACTCGATTTCCCTGGGCTCTTGACGAATGTGCGGGAGCTGAATATTTGATATCTGGACTCAGGCGGGGAGGCGTGGGCTCAGCTTCGCGCTTGCGCGCTGCTCTTGGAGACGGCGTCTACCTCGCCCCGCCCCTCATAGTCTGCAGTTCCGGCTCTGCAGATTCGCTGCTCACATTTCTTTTTTCCGTGGCCCTTCCTGCCCTTTGTTTCTCTCTTCATGTCACCCGCGGGACAACTCTACCTGCAAGTCGCTGAAATCGATTTTCTGCTTCTTATAGTAAGCGGCGGGCTCGCCAGCCTAGAGCGAAAGTGTGACTGCGAACGGGCAGGCGCGCGCGGGGCTCGGCGGAGGCGCGCTTGGGCTCCCGGCGGCGACGATTACGACGACTAGGAGAGCGGACGGAGGCGGCGCCTGAAGCAGTGGCGGAGCCCATGCCCCGGGACGGCGGGCGGGCCCGGAGAGACAAATCCGGGGCCCGGGGCATGTCCCCGGGGCCCCCGTGAGGAGGCGGCGGCGGCTATGGAGATCCCGCCGCAGGAGGCGCCGCCCGTGCCGGGCGCGGACGGCGACGTTGAAGAGGCCCCCGCCGAGGCCGGGTCTCCCAGCCCCGCATCGCCCCCCGCCGATGGGCGCCTCAAGGCTGCAGCCAAGCGCGTCACGTTCCCGTCAGACGAGGATATCGTGTCTGGAGCAGTGGAGCCCAAAGACCCCTGGAGACATGGTAGCTACCGCGAGTGAAGCGGGGGCGGGTCGAGGGGGACCCGGGAGTCGGGAGGGATCGGTGCAGGGCCCAGCTCAGAGGTAGCGTTCAATAGATTGCACCTAATGGTGAATAAGGGGACAGTCGTCAGTTTAGAACCGGAGTCTGTTAGAGAGGGGGTGACTATGGAGTTGGGAAGGTGAAAAGTATGTGCTTTCTGCCGCACCCCACCCACCCGAGACAAAGATGGTGATCGTTTTAGGATTTAAAACGATGAGCAATTAAAGAAAGTTTGGTGATTTGTCAGATGTAGAGTGTGGCAGCCTTTGCGTTCGTAGTTCCACCAGAGAAGGAGAGAAAGAGCAGTCGGGAGGAGGAGCGGGTCAACGCTGGCCCCAAAAGGGCAGTTGAAAGAGTTTGATGGGTCTGGGGGGGGTAAAAAAAAGTTCAGTTGCTGGTCTGCAAGTCTCGGGTCAAGGAGTGGTCGTGTTGGCCACTTTCTTGGCTGGAAAGAGGGAGAAATATAAACTTGGACTGTGGCTATAGAAGATTTGGTGAAAAGGGAGTCAAGGTAAGGTCTCAGAAGAGGAGCACAGGTGGTGGTCCATTTGTGGTTGGTTGAGTCAGAGGCAGTGTGTTTTTTATGTTTTCATTTTTATTGAGAGGAGGTCTTACTACATTGCCCAGGCTGGTCTCAAACTTCTGGGTTCAAGCTATCCTCCCTCCTTGGCCTCCCAGAGTGTTGGGATTACAGGCGTGAGCCACCGCCCCCGGCTGCAATGTGGTATTAAGAAGAAAAGCCAACGCCTACCGCCGCCTCCTCCTCCAACAAAAAGAGAAGCAGAAGGAAGGTTCTCAGTCATTCAGGAGCAGAGGGTGTTTGGGGCATGGCTACGGAAGGGTCCTCTTGTTCCTTCCTGAGAAAGAATTGGGGGATGGCCGGGTGCATTGGCTCATGCGTGTAATCCCAGCACTTTGGGAGGCCAAGATGGGTGGGTCACCTAAGATCAGGAGTTTAAAACCAGCCTGGCCAACATGGGGAAACCCCGTCTCTACCAAAAATACAAAAACCAGCCGGGCATGGTGGTGCTCGCCTGTCATCCCATCTACTCAGGAGACTGAGGCAGGGAGAATCGCTTGAACTCAGGAGGTGGAGATTGCAGTGAGCTAAGATCATGACCTTGTACAGCCTGGGTGACAAGAGCAAAACTCCATCTCAAAGAAAGAAAGAAAAAGAATTGGGAGATGTTATCAAGTCAGGAATTGGAGTTGCTGGCCAGTAGCAGGTGAGAGAACTGAGGAAGTTTGGCGGCTTGAAGTGTTGGGAGAGGGGGCCGGCCCACTGGAGAGGGTCAGGTGAGTGTTGGAGCTGAAAGGAGTGTGTTGGAGTTATAGGGCTAGAAAGGTGGAAAGTCGCTTGGGACATGCAGGGCAGTGTTGAGTCCATTTCATGCTGGAGAAGTCTATCAGTCCTCCTGGGGTGGAGCCCATGAAGTGAGGGATCAGACTGGTCATGGTTCTGTAGAAGCTGATCTGCCAGCCCTGCCTAAGGGGAGAAACTGTTGCCAGTCTGTGGACAGTGGAGGAATTGGTGGCTTTGATGTGAGGGTGGGAAACATGGTAACTGGAAACTGAACACACAGTGAGTCCATCATGAATGACAGTTTGGCTACTTATTACTACTACTTATTATTATTTTTTAGATGGAGTCTCCCTCTGTTGCTTAGGCTGATTCTCCTGCCTCAGCGTCCTGAGTATCTGGGATTACAGGCACCTGTCATCACACCTGGCTAAAAATGTCTGTATTTTTAGTAGAGATGGGGTTTCACCAAGTTAGCCAGGCTGGTCTCGAACTCTTGACCTCAGGTGATCTGCCCACTTCAGCCTTCCAAAGTGCTGGGATTACAGGCATGAGCCACCGTGTCCGGCTGGCTAGTTACTCTTAAAGAGACAGTGGTTAAAGTAAGACTTTTGGGCCGGGCGCCATGGTTCATGCCTGTAACCCCAGCCCTTTGTCAGGCCAAGGTAGGCGGATCACCTGAGCCCAGGAGTTCAAGACCAGCTTGGGCAACAAGGTGAAACCGTGTCTCTACAAAATATACAAAAATTAGCCAGGTGTGGTGGTACATGCCTGTAGTCCCAGCTACTCAGGAGGCTGAAGTGGGAGGATCACTTGAGCCCGGGAGGTCAACAGTGCAGTAAACTGTGATTGCATCACTGAACTGCAGCCTGGGTGACAAAGACCCTGTCTTAAAAAAATAAAAAAAAGACTTTTGTCACTGGGAGCCAGCCAACTCCTTGGGCTCTGGGCCCCAGGCATAGGTGGTTAGTTTGGGACCAGGCCACAGTCAGAATGGCCCCTGGCTATAGCGTGGTATCCAGTCAGAGCAGGAACCGGGAAGACCTGGAGAGGCAGAGCAGGGTGTTTCAAAAGCAGAGGCTCCAGGTCAGGTCCTTCGAGACCTCGGACTGGTTACCTGACTTCTGAGCCTCAGTCTTCCCGTCTGTGAAGTAGGTGGCAATACTCTTGCCATGGAATTTAGGCAAGGACTGGATGAGGTCACATATGGAAAGGAATCAGATAGGGTGAGCGTTCTTGATGGCAGTCATTGTTATTAAGACAGTGTTGGTCATCTTAGGCTGGTGTAGAGGAGTTCATGCATAGGGTGGGGCCTGGATGTGGCTGCTTCAGAGGCTTCCAGGAGAGAAGAGAGCCGGCAGTCAGTGCATGGGCCTGGAGTGAGGGGTGAGGAGGAAGATGGTCAGTTTGTGGGCTGAAGGGTCAGGGGTGAGGGCAGCAAGAGAGTCTGGCACAGATTGGGCATTGGGGGGTAAAGTTCCTGGTCCGCAGTTTCCCAGAAAAGGTTTGGCTTTCATTCAGTAAACCACTTTTCCTCTCCAAGGCTCTGTTTCTTTCTTTGCAAATGGAGGTGCTACTTTTTACCATGGGATAGTTGTGAGGATGAAGTAAGATAGTCCTCATAAATTTCTGCCACATAAATAGCAGCTATCATCCAGGCAGATTTGTTTTTTGCTTGTGTGTTTGTCTGTTTTCACGTGCAGTCTCGAAGAGACAGTGAAAGAATTGGAGAGTCAGAAGGCTGTCTGTCAAGAAAAGAGGGGCAGTTGGAGCCTGGCTGAGAGGAGTTTAGAGGAGGGGTGCCGGTTGGTCTATCCTGGGTAAGGGGTAGAGCAGGTAACACTCTCCAGGCGCGGGGAGTCTCTCATTCCAGCGGTTGAGAGAGGGGCAGTAAGGCCTGGTCGGGACTCACACTCCGGAGGAGTCCGTGTGTCTGAGCTGCAGAAGTGATGACGTGAACTGGACTGGAAGAATTGGTCCATCCTGGTTGGGAGGAGGGCTTGAGGAGTTGCCCTGGCAGTAAGGAGTTGGGTGATCTTGGGCCTGGGCAGAGGAGGGGTCACTGGTGAAGTTGGTGAGTTTGGACAATGGGATTTGCAGAACAGAAAACCCAAGGGCCTGGGAACAGCAAGGAACACGGGATAGGCTCCGTGCTGGGGAGGACAGTGGAGTGGTTCACTGGCCATGAGGCTGTGGGAGGTGGAGGGTTCGCCAGGGTGTAGAAGAGGAATTGTGGTACAGAAAGTGGGTGTAAGGGGAGACCCAGGTGAGAGGCCAGAGGGTCTGGGGCTAGGGGACTGCAGGGAGGAGTTACTTGGTCTTGGAACAAAGGTGGGAGATTCGTTGGCATCAATCTGGTAAACTGGGGAGTGATGGGGGGTGTCATTTGAGCTGTGAACCTAGTGCAAGGGTGGCATAACCCCAAGGCCAAGGGGTGACAGAAGAGCTGACGGGTCTGAATTGGGGAGACTCAGTCATCCGGAAGCTGTTGTGCCGTGCTAGCGATGGAGTACTGCCCAGGACAGGGGTGGAGGAGCGCCCCTGGGTGAGGAGAAGGCAGCACTGGGGGCGCCCCAGTGCAGGGGTCTCCTCCAGCAGAGCCTCACCCCTGGGGCTAGAGTGGTGACCCACCCGGGTGGGAGTTGTTGGGGGTGTCTACCTGAGGGTGAGAGCTCCCTCAGGCCCTTCAGGGGCCCAGGGTTTGGGGATTCCTGGAGATGAGGTGATCTGGAGGAGGCGGATTGTGAGGGAGGGTCTCGAGCCTGCGCAGGCTCATCCTTTCCGGATTCCCATCTCCCGCAGTGGGGTTCCACCTGCTGGGGCTGCTGTTTCCTCGTTACATGAACACATCTGATGTTCTGTTGCGTGCTTGTTTTCTTGGTGGTGGTCTCTCTTCCACGCTGGAATGGGAGAGCAGAGGCCGAGTCCATCCCCTTCTCTGCTTTCCTCAAGGACACTCAGTTGTTGAATGAGCGCCTCTGGGCCTGTGAGGCCTGGTGGTATCTGGGAGCCACCTAGCAGAGTGACATGTAGCCGTATGTCAGGGGCCCGAGCAGCCTGGCATGGGGACACCAGCGGGGCAGCAACGTGCTCTGTGGCCTCTGGCAAGCATGGGTTCTTGCAGAGCATTGCGTTTCCTCACCTGTAAAACAGGGCCAGTGATCCTGCCCTGCAGACCACCAGGACGTCAGAGGATAGGGTGAACTTGCAGCCTCAGCAAGCCATAGTCAGGTGTGTGGAGATGGGCAGGGAAGCTCCGGGACAAGGCAGGCTGGGAATCGTGAGTGAAAGAGGCTGCTTCAGCACTGTCAGGCTGGGCGCTTGGGTGCTGGTGGGGAGCGGGGCTAGCTAGCTGCACTGCACCCCGTCATGTTGTGGCAGACCCTTCAGCAATTCTGAAGGCCAAGGCCAGACTTACACAAGGAACCCATTAGGCCAAACTGCAGGAATGACCTGAGGCTCGGCTGGTCTCCCCAGCCCCAGCCGAACTCTGTGGGGTTGGAAAGATAGGCATGTGAGAGGGACTTGTGATGAGAGCACATGACACCAGCCACAGTCCGGGAGACTCATCTCCCCTCCTCCAGTCCTGCCGGTGACTCACTCCCTGCTCCCTGACCATCAGTCCTCCAGTGTGTGTGCGTTGGGGGTTTGCCCACCAGGAAGCTCATCGCATGAAGTCAAGGTGTCTGCAGGGCAGGGTGAGGGGGTCCAGGCATGCTACCATGTCTGGCCACCTGAGCTTTGGAGGGCAGAGGTAGCGGTGGGGGCAGGGTGTTCTTAAATGCAGATCCTAGGGCATGGAAATGCCATACTGTTTGCTATTGAAACCCGTGCTGCAGATTTAGCCCTAGAAACAGGCTGGACAGGTAGACACGCATCTGTCAGTGGTGGAAAGAGGCCCTGGGTTAGGGAACCGGCTCGCTTTAGCATTCGTGGTGGAGCTGCTAGGGAGCAGGGAATGGGGTCGAGGGGGGTTGATGCATCTGCTCAGATTTCCATCTGGGCCCAGCTCCACCTCCTGCTGCTGGAGTTGGCAAGTAGACCCTGCCACTGAACAGCCACGTGACTTTGGTGATTGTTCTCTCTGCCTCGATTTTTCTGTGTCTAAAATGCAGCTGACAGAAGTATGTCCTCATAGGGTGATTGGGAGGATTAAGTGAGAGAACACAGTGCCTGATCCATAGTAAATGCTCAGCAAATGCCTCCCTTGTTATTCCCGTCATCACCGCTCCTCTGCCCGCACCTATAGCCCTAACCTTTCGTTTCTGTTTCCTGCCTGTGTTGTGTGTTTGTACTCCTCTTTACCCTACAGTCTCCCGCCTCAGCATCCCTGCTTTCTCTCAGGGGCCCTCTCCTCCAGGCTGGGTGCCTCAGCAGTCCCTGACCTCCAGGCCTGACTCTGTGTCTGCCAAGCTGTGTGACCATGGACAAGTTGGCCAACCTCTCTGAGCTAAAACTAAATCAGCATGTTTCAGCTCACTAGCAGGAGAGGCAGCAGGGGTACCAAGATTCCACACTGGCCATTTTAGTCCCAGCCTCTGCCTACATTGGCTGATGACTTTGGATAAGTTGCAGCTCCTCCCTAAGCCTGAGTCT